>NC_041349.1:21661048-21791048 GCF_004354835.1 Perca flavescens
TGGGGGATAGTTGTGCGAGAAAGGGTCTATGTGGGCAAGAGCGGCAGATTCTTCTTGTTCAGAGAAAGGTCCAGCAAGGTCATCGGAGCTGTTCCACTCAGAACTGCTGGTCTTTGCCAAGTAAAGAGGCACAGGGCTCTCAGGGCTGCCATCCACGTTTTCCTCTTGCTCGCTGTCCACACAACTGTTCTTTTCCAAGATCCCGGGAGTGTATCGGAAGGCTCTTCTTCTGTTACGGGACAAAAACACAAACATCAGTAATTTACCTGCCAATGTGCCAAATCAACTGACTACTTGTGTTATGTTCTTTACAGATCTTGGTTTACCTTTGTATAGGCTGACCAGAGAGGTTGTCTGCATCTTGTAGATCCGGAGATTGTCTTCCTTGTTCACCTAGACAATAACGAAGCCTCGTGAGCATCACAACACACTAATTTGTAAATGTATGGTCATCACCACCAGATGGTCTAAATAGAGCTAGGGTTCAGTCATGGGTTTCTATTTAAACATGGCTACTGTATTTTTTTCTGTCTCTCCAGCAAAGACAGTTATCTAACAGAGGTCATGGTGAGGCCCATTGCCTGGTGCTGTGAGATGAAGTATCAAAGCAGCTAGTCTGGCAGAGCACCCTCAGGCCCCCTGTGTACCACTCTGACTGTCTGATTCAGCCAAAGAACGTGGCCCCTCAAAAGGGAATTTGGGTTCATATCCAGGCCGTTAGCTTTGAGCGAACAGTACAAATGAAAGAATAAGGACCCTGAATGAACTCTAGCAGATTTAGAAGTTGGAACATACGCAAACTAATAAGAGCAAGGAAAACTCTGTCAATCAGGTCATAATGTGATGCCAATGAATTACGCTGCAATCATTTTGAGATAATAGCCGATTCCACCCCTTAGATCAACAAAAACACATGTTTAGAAACAGGTCCATAGGTGGGGGCTGGTGTGGAGCTTAGCCAAGTTAGCAGGGTGGGTGTGATTTACAAGGCCTGAGACAGACAACAGCTGACTAACAGGACAAGGAAGAGAGTGAGTGGCTGAGGACCATCTGTGATGTGTCAGCATACCCTCTTTTTTTTCCTGTGCTCTCTCAAAGCATTAGTGGCTAAATCCTTTGTGCTGGCATGCAATTACGCCAGGGTCAGACTCCAGATCCCTCTCCACAACACTATTGCATTTTTAAGCCGCTAAGTCCATGTGGCAATTCACAATTTGATGATGCTGATCTGCAGTGTTGGCAAGCAACTGCAACAATATCATTCTCAAAAAACAAAACAAAAAAGGATGCAGTTTACAATGCTTTTTCTCTCGAAAATCCCTTTATCTTTATGGTCAAGTGCACTGTTGCCAAGAGAAAGCTTGAAGGAGAAAGCAGCTGAATTACAAAAGAGCAAGGTGACTGTGTTGTTGGGTTGCCTGTCCGTCACGGTTAAAATCATAAGATTTGTCCCAAAACAGCTATCAAATAATCGCTATAATTCCCATCCGGGTTTAATGTAAATCAATTCTTCAGGTTCAGCGTCTGGCTAATCTTTATTTTAGTAGAATTTTGGGATCACTGCTGTAGCTGTGGATGCCAGCAAAACAGATGTACTCAAGGTGTCCTGCTGTTTACATGGCCTACTGCACTTGCCTGGGAAACAGTCCCATCCTACTGCGATTGCATGGTTTAGGCTGTGGTTCAGTGGCATTCAATGTACTACCCAAACTGCACCAAGTGGTGTGCAACAAAATTTCCCTGACATTAACTGGAAAGCATAAAGTCAAGTTGCTAAATAGGATAAGTTTTTTTTGAGCTATCAGTGATTGACAATAAGTGCCATGCTGTGTGTAATTGTAATGTATATTTTTTTTTTTCACACCTTTTAAAAACACGTGAGGATAGATATATTCTACTCATGTTAATCACTCACAGAAGTCTTTAATCCCATTCCAACATAAAGAATACCTCTGAGAAAAGTTCAAGAGAAGCACCTGTTTGAGTCCTGCGGTTATCCACTAAAAATGATTCAGGACATTTAACTGAAGAGAACAGAGTGATCCGACATCATTTCAATTATACCAACTTATTACACAACTGAGTGTGAAACTCCCAAGCAAACCCTAACTAAGTTTGTAAAAGAATTGTACATGCAAAAATTCCTGACAGCCCTTTGAAGTTTTGTTGATGTGACAAAAAAACTAAAACTCTACACATTTCAGTTCTAAGACTGTCAAGTTGAGATTTGTAGTTCTGTGCGTTCTTCTGTCTGGGGTACTTAAAATTCTTGAACATCAATCAGCATGCATATTTGCAGTTCAGCTTTGCATTGAAACCTGAACTACGTGGGGAGGAGAGATGAACTCCAAAACGTCATCACACATTCTTAAAAATCAACTGGAATAGCTTTTGTTTTTGTGGCTGTTTATATGACACAGGCATAGAAATATTAAGCCAAATGCCAAAATGTACATATGTACTCATACCATGGCATTAACACATTAACGCAGAATAGCATTTCAGCTCTCAACACACTAACTCATGGACACACATTCACTGCAAAAGATGTATGCAAACAAACACAATGGACAACTTCATTGATTGGGATAAAGGATCTATTCACCATTATTCCCTATTATCTTTTTCTGAACTTTACGTCAAAAGCATTGTTTTATATAGGGACACTAAGTATAGTATTTAAGTATTAAGTAAGTAAGTATTTATCTCGTACAAATCATAATTTCGAGTTTTATACATAGATGAGGGCAAAGTTAATTACACAACTCTTCCGTTTATGTAATCCTCACTTTGAGGTTGATATGTTCATGTGCAAACTGAGCCATAACAGCTTCTCAAGTGAGTTTCTATGGACTCTTCACGAGGTCTTCAGCAGCCAGCCGAGCCAATCAGGACAAAGGCATGATTTACTATCAAGATAGCAGGTACAGTACACCCATCTCCTGATAGCCGTGACCTTTCATGCGGTTATAGATAGAAGGTTCCGCTGCCATTTCCATTTTGGTATAATGCAGCTCAATGAGATTTATTCACAAGAAGGACAAAAGGTTGTCATTAATGTGGCTAAGAGGGGCCCAGACCTAGACATTAGGTCCCTCTTTTCATAGAACGAACCAGCATAAGAATGAATGCCTGTGGTCAAAATGTCAACTGAACTCTTTACAACTGCCCGCCCACATGTGTGTGCTTTTAGAAAGGATTTTGGACTTTAATGGACTACTGGAATCTGCAGCTCAGGACAGACTATCGCCGCTGAACTCGGGCCAAATTGACTTAGGACACATTATCTGCAGCTCGTCAATACAAATTGCAGACAACAACAGGGCATAAATATTCCATACTGAGAGGACTCAAAGGCCCTATCAGAGATTTTTAACCAGGTTTAGGTTTAAAAAAATTAAGCATTTCAAGGCATTCATCAAATGAATCAAGACTAACTCAAGATACAGCTGTAGATACTTTTCAAATATAAAAATAAGTCTTGAAATGTTACTAATCACAGAGGAGGCATGTAATTGAACCCAGGTTCAGTGTGTGATCAGGACACGGTCATATCTTCTTAAAGGCACTAGGGGGCAACCACCCTGAGTGAGTAAATAAAACCATTGAGTGATTTTCATACAAAAAACACAACCTTTGTACAAAATGTATGTTTGTGCAATCAAGATAAAGACTAGCCTTAATAATGATAAGTTCAGGGGACATCTTTTAGAGAAATTTTAAAAAACAAAAAGGATATTACAGCAGTGAATAAATGACCATGCCTGCCACTGAAGTGTTTGACTCTTTGCCAAGGAATTCTTTCACATGAATCACTCTGCATGTGCAGATGCTCACAGGCAGGCTTGTGTAAAAGCTATTTTCAACTCTGACTAAAACTAAAAGCAGACAAAATTGTAGCTGCCGTTTCTATGCTACATTACATAACTTCTTGGAACCTTGAAATAACTGCAGTGCTACTAAATGGCATTTTCATTGCCTCGTGTTTGAATACCACCTTCTGACAAGCCCAGTCGTGGCATTTTCTGCCCGGCTGGGCACAGCTGGGTGGCCCCTACAAGTGCACTCATCTCCCCCTCTTATTCAGGATTAACTCACTGTATTCCTGTTGAGGGAATTAGTAAGGTATTTTTCAAGATATTTGTTAATTTAAAAAGATATTTTCCTTCCTTCCTTTCTGTGCCGATACCGTCTATTACTAGCAAGCATGTGCTAGGTAAAGAATGTGTGTCCAGGTGTCAAACCCCCTTATGCTATATCCATGTCATTAGATGACATGTCTAGAAGATAAAACTAACCATTATTGCAACATGACTCATACTTGAGGCTCATCATATTTTATTTTTGACAGACCCCCAATTTTGTATCCCGATGGATCTTAAAGCTGGTTTACTTCCAAGACGACATTATTCACTGCAGTGAACAGTTAAAGTCCTTTAGGTTCAATTTTCACCCTTTCCTGTTTTACCTTTTGTGTAATGTTTGATGAACTGAAGACCTGATACAAACTAGGATTTTTATTTCTGTCAATGTTGAAAGTGTTTCACTATGCATTAAAGGACAACCAAATTAATTTTAAAAAGACAGTTCTTTAATTTTTTTTCTTACTTGGGTTGATGTTTCCTTTCCCCGTACATTTCTCTTGTGTGCTGCACAACATAAACTTTACTCAGGAAAAAAGGTCAAGGCCAGTCAGTGAGGAAGCAGAGCACACTTATTTCCATACAGTATCCCTTCAATCAGGCGGTGACCTTACAGTACTGATGGAACAATAAATCAAGGAAATTGCTTAGTACTATCTAAATGTTTCAGATCCTTACAACACACAGAAGTATACTGGGCAGAGGAAACGTCTTTAATGTCAGGGCCAATCTTTTGTGAAATCCTGATACTTTCATTTAGGGCTTATTATATGTACACAATGTAACACACAGAAAACATATTTCTTCTAGATTTGTGTGTAAATTACATGCTCAATATTTTACATTTTCCTATGTTTGCTTTAATGAAACCTACCACATCTAAAGAATACAAATCCTAACCACTGCTAGCTTTCTCTGATGATGTACAGTACACACAGGTTTTGCCTGAAATATACAGAATAAGCAGATATCGCTAAAACAAAGTTATTGGTATGCAGAAATATGAAATTGTGCAAGTGTAAGAGAGTTACTTACCAGTGGGAAATGTAGAGTGCAATATGTCAGCCTTTAAATCATCACTTTTTCTCAGAGGGAAGTGTTCCCTAAAATACAAAATAAATTCAATTATTCATGCAATGTAGATTGCCACAAGATATTCCAAAGCATTATCTTTTACCAACCACTTATAAAGGACTAAGATGGATCCAAAAAAAGGAGGAAATAATCCCTCATGATCTCAGCCTGTTTTTATCATGATTAATTTACATGGTGTAATCGGATACTTTTCTTGAATGTGGAGACAGCACATGTACAAACTTAATTTTTCTCCTCTCTTGTAACGGATGTTTACTGTGGGGCACATGTAGTTTCCTAGGATAGGCTTTGCATTTGCTGTTAAATGTATAAAGATGTTGTAATAAAACTAAATCAAAACTTGTGGGGAGAATAGATAATCAAAGGAGCCGCACTTTACCAATTTACCGTCAAGAGATAAGCTTGAATAATTCACTAGTGGTTGAGACAGTCAGCTATCCGCTGTCTCTCCCCTCTGAGTACAGGAGTTGTCAGCTAGTTGGGTTCATTATCTCCAAACAAGACCTGTACTACAAAGCCAACAAATGACAGCCCAGCATAATAAGGCTGGCACATCTGCCTTGTGTGCATTTATGTTAAATGGGTATTGCTATTTTTAGAACAGTTTGTTTGTTATGTTTAATCATTTAAAGATGCCAGCACCTTTGAGACTAAAATCCATTAATGAGTAGGGCATGGGATGACAAAGCAGCATTCTGACACTGGCATCATACAGCAAAAACATTTCTGCATCTTACTTCACAGAGCCAAGAACTTGTATACTTGGCTAAGAAAAACCTAGATCTCAGACAGTCTTTTTTACCTCGTCAGATGCAGCTCAGGGGTGGGCCGCAGGTCCTTGGAAGAAAGGTTCTCTACCACAGGGGAGTCAAGATTTGCTGAGCCATTGCTTAGTCTGTCACTACTTTCATATCCAGATTCAGTTCGCTGGATCTTCCAGTTGTCATTCCGCACTTTTAGAGTTGCTGAGCCCTTTGACCTGTCCTTGTCATCTGAGTCCAGCGAGCTTCGGCTGCCACCTGTTTCATGCCTCTGCTCATCCTCATAGATGGTCATTAGGCTCTTGGGTTTGCGTTCTTCTCGGCCTCCCCATGTAAAATCTCTGTCTCGCTCTCGGTCACGGGAGGGCGACTGACTGTTAGGTCTCCTCCGGGGGCTGTGCTGCCTTCGCTCTTGATTTACCGAATTACCACTACTAACGGCACTCACAACACTGTCCACATTTAGGACCTCACGCATGGGCTTCCAGGGGCGGCTGGACCTGCTGCGGCTGTTCCCTCGACTTCCAGGACGCTCTCTGGAGTCTTGGCTGCTGTCAGTATCATATCCGTTGGAGACTTGGTCTAATTTCCGGCTGTAATGACCACTGCTGATAATGGGCACACTGGGCAACACTTGGACCCTTGAGTGAGTGCGAGCGGGTTCATGTGAGGACCGTCCACCAAGGTAGGGTGTTCGCTCAGTCCGTGTGGGACCTTTTCCTTGGCTGCTGTACAGACGAGTTTCCAGGTGTTTGAAGCCATTCTCTGGAGGGGAGACGGAGCGGGAGTAGGTCCTGTCCTGACCTGGATCTGGTTTTAAACAAAATACGTTTCATGAGAGCTTGAATTATGATAAAAGCCAAACACAAACACATTCGAAATAGAGTTTTTTTAAATCAATGATGCAAGAATATAACACGTTTAAATTTTAACTAATCCATTGAGACGGTCAAATTATTTATATACGGTATATCTACTTAAACCTTTGTCACCTCCAAACTGCCAAAATTCCTATCCATAATACAAAAATGAATGCATCAAATGTAGTACCATATATTTTGTTTAAAGAGTTACGTATACAAGGATATAATTGTATCGGATTGTCACATAATCCCTGATGCACCGGACGCCAAAAGACAGTGTCATGAATAACGTTAACAAGACCACACAATTGACTTTCACTGGACCCTCAACACCAAGACACAAAGCTGTGCTGAAGCACCGTGTAGGTTGGGCAGAAAGTGAGGGGAGGGCATGACGACAACAACAGGGTTACTGACATTTATGTGTGCCGATGACAGGAAGATGTGAATTACATCCGACACGAGTCAATTTCCCTCTGTGGCGTGTACACAGAGGGTAGTCAGCTCACGTACAGAAGTTTATGCAAATACACATGATGAAAGGTAGCACTTTAATGTATTTTTGTGTGTGTATGCATACATGCGCGTGTTTTCCAAATGCTAAAGTGACATGTCTGCACATGATAGTGTGTTATGAATGTGTGTCTACTATTTCAAGGACACTTCCAGACATAATAGCCACTTTTAAAATATATGGCCACACATCCTTCCTGGAAACTACTTCATCTGTGTCAAGCTATACATGCACCCACACACCCATATTACTCCACACAACAGTGACATTTCTAAACAGCAATCAATTGTCTTCGTACGATTTGTTTAATCTTCTAAATAAAATCAAAAAAAGAATTCTATTACATATTGAATGGAAAATCTGGTGTTATAGTTTTATCGTACGAGTACTCCTTTCAATTTTAAGGTTCGTCCATCTATCCAATGCATTTTCATAACTTAAAGCGGACAGTGTTTGAATCAGAGGCTGCATGCTTTGTATTGAAGTCATTGTTTAAATGACCTGGAAAATCTGATATGCATGTTTGAGGGTATAAAAAGTGAATTTAATACATATAACTGTCAGTCCTTGGAAAGAGATACAGTCCCTATTGCTTTGGATTTTTGCTGATTGCGTGCCTGCTTAAATCACTTCAAAAACTGCTCTAACATTTTTGCTTGAAAATGATACCATGTGTTTTACAGAGAGTGACGAGTTGTCAACAGTAAACAAGGGTGTTGATAATTTTGGAAGAATAGTAACATGTCTAAATCCATACAGCCAGAAATCATTTATAAATACCTTGGGGTTATCCCAGAGAGCAGCAAAGTTGCTTAAGCTTTCCTTCAGTGTTTTTGTCTGGAGAAGACTTTTTAGCAAAGTGCTAGCCTGGGCATTAGCCCCACTGCTGTAAATTTATACTACTTACATTAACTTTAGTGTCACCTCCAGCCTCGTCATTCATCATGGCAACGCCACTAGCTTCCTTTAGCAGACTGCATTCAATCACGATGGGACGTGAGCTCGCTGCTAACACAGGCTACGGATGTTGACATGGTGGATTTGGGAGTGTGTTACAATTGTGCCCCATAATCCCTTGACTTATTCTCTATTGAATGCAGTAATGTACTAAAAGAGTATTAAAGAAGTAGACCAATCAGCCTCCAAATTCATACCAACAAACAAACTCCATTTGTGAGGTAAAAGGGAAATGGGAAAATAGTGTCAGGAATATATATTTTTTGAGTGAAATTCTCCCTCTAATTAAATCATACAGTATGTTTAACTATTTGGTTAGATCGACTTTAAAGTTTGTACGTTTGTTTGTAAATGTCCATGTAGACCACAGAGAGGGCAACCAATGGCTCTGAATATGAGAGAGTGGGATAAAGGCAGGCTCCAACAGACGTCAGCACTTAATCCCCTTTTTGACACATTGCTCTCGAATCGCCAGTTACATAAGGGCTGGGGAAGTGGAAGGCTAGCCTTTTGTTTCTTAAAACCCGGCAACTCTCATCTGCGTGTGTATGTGCTGTATTGCATGTGCCACATCTGTGACCAACCTCTGTAGCGTGACTCTGGCCTCCGTTGGCCACTCCTATCAGGCTCTCTTCTGGATGGATGCATCCCACGCACCTCTCCAGCTCTTTGGGCAACTTCTCGAGAAATCTCCCTGAGGCGACTCTTGAGATCACTGGTGCCAATTTTCACTACAAAACAGAGATGTCAGGTATTACCATACGGAATTTGGCACAATGTCCCTAATGGAGGGATATATTTTTTTTTTCCAATCTCAGTTGAACCTCTGCTGAATCAGGCGGGGATTTCCACCACTGCAGAAATCATTAAAATTATTATTTTTCTCAGTGTACATATATCTATTGTCACTACATCCTTTTCCTTGTAACCATTTTCCATCTCTTAGTCCCCAGAACCCACAAGGCACTGAGCATGCAGTGTGTAGATGGAGGCCACATTATAGCACATCAGTGTGCCGATGTATACGGTACATTTTCTGCTACATGAGGGGAAAGGCAGTAGGGTGGAAACACGTCCATGCAGAGGCTTCCCTGCTCTGTCTCATATTTTCACTTTGAAACACAAGGATTAGTCATGGAACTGGAAAATGTTTCATGAACTGGAAATGGAATGACCATACTGTGGTCCTGTTAGCTGTCTGAGATTTCAACAGATTTCTCTGTGAAGAAAACATGTTTCAAAAAAATACCAGGTGTTTTCTTAGACTACATTTTCTTCAGCACCAAAACACTGAATATGCACCAGTTTAATAACTTGACTTCAGATTTGACTGTGGTGCTTTTTAAAGCTCTGAGTGACTACTCATTTTATTGTACTGATTGCAACCTTCCCTATGCTACACCAATTCTTAAGCAAGAAGCATTCAAGTGATGGTAAACAATGACACAGATCTTACGATTCGATTACAATTTACGATTTCACATACAGAGTATAACTTGCAATCATATCTAAGGAGATTTTATCAGTTTGGTTTGCTTCTATGTTTTGATTCATTATCTTTTCAGTAAGGCAATTTACTTATCTTAACAAATCTCCTATTCTCAATTTACACTCTTCTCACTACTTGCACTTAAGTGTGTGCAGAATTGGCAGCTCTTTTTGACCTCTCTCCTCAGCGAGGGCCTCTAATCCCCTCTGTATTACCAACATGGCCAGATTTAGTTTTACAGCGAAGGCATTTAATTATCTCTTTCTCTGGTTGCTATGCCACATCTGTGCTTGTCACCACTCTCTGTGGACAAAAATATTTATAATTGAGAGGTATTTCAAGGCTAAGCAATATAACCACTGCACATTGTGACTCATTTCTTTTTTGCACATTTTTCACTACAAATCACTATTTCCACAAGCACATATTATTGCTGATACTTGTCTGAACAAAAAACAACACTTGATTAAATGACTTGTTGAAATGGAAATGTATACAGTGTGTTCCTTCACTTCTTGGATTACAAATTTCTCTCTCTTTGCCTTCTGAAACATATTTAGTCTTTCCATATGTCCTCTCTTACCTGGTCCCCTTCCTCCACTGGTCTGAGCGCTGCCCCTGCTGAAGGTTGAAGGGGTCTTCTCTTTGAAAGAGTCTTGGCCCAACAGAGCGTTCAGATTCTCCCTGGTGAGGTCCAGCTTCTTGGGGGATAAAACTGTAGACTGAAAACCTGCGGAGGAGGGGAAAAAAGGAAACAAACATTTTAGGCCATATATTCTGGATTGTCTTTTAAAAAAAAAAAAAAAAAAAAAAAAAAAACACACACACACACACACACACACACACACAACACCTTGTTACTAGTAAGTCTTAAGATAAAACTTAAGAAATCTGATATCAACAAATAACACAGACTGCACCTGAAACTAAAAAACTGAATTTAAATTACAAAATCCACACAATGTTCTCATTGGTTTTTGCAGGATCATCCAGTTTGGTCCGGCGCCCTGTCAGCTCTTATGAGCAGTGAGTGGCTGCCACAGCTTGGACCTGGGGCACAGCCAGCATGGAGAGCTGGAGGAGGATCTTTAAAGGGGATAAAAACCTCCCTAACCAAACAAATCCAGGGACATATAATCCAAACAGCAGAGATGTTCAGCGGTTGTCATCAACAAATTTTCATTACTGCCTGCAAAGGCAACTAATATGATCTGGGATTGTACACGTCCTACAGAGTTATTTTTTGTTTGCTGAGGTTTCTCTGAATTTGATTTCCATTTAAAGTGATTTGTAAATTAAGGGATTTTTTATTGACGGTTAATTAAATGTGTGCTGAGGGAATAAAAGCACCAGCTTTGCAGAATTTTACTTTATGTATAAAAAAACCCCCAAAAAAAACAACAACAGTCTTTTTCAATTTCCACCTATTCATGAGATTACATTTGTTATTAGTCAAACACTTAACTTAAGCTGGCTGAACAGAGGCAAATGGGTTTTTCCTTTATAAAATAATAAAAAAAAGGTAGCTGCACACCTCAACTTTATATTCATGGTGTTTTACAGTATGGCACTATAATCAAATAGGTCACTTGGGATGGATTTATAGTTAGTGAAACTAAGCAAAGAAAAATACAGAACACTTAACAGCACTAATAACCAAGATGAATGCTCTCAAAGGAATTTGATGTTGTCATTTCCATATAAAGGACACTAAATCAACACCCTCTTCTTACTCAATATAACTATGTTGAACCTCTACAGTGAAAAAGTTGATTTAGTTTATGATAACGACATCCTGATGACCTCTGACCTAATAGATTCTTATTCCAGTAAGGGTTTGCACAGTCCAAATAGTTAATGTAAACAAATGCAAAACCGATACAGATTTTTACACAAGCTTGCTTAGATAGGTCATACCTTGCACTTCTCCATTGACCGGGGTCTTGATGTGAGACTGGCTGCTGTTTTTTTTTGAGGCATCATCTGCGGGGATAGCACTCCCGTCAGGGTTGGCATAAAAGAGGAGGAGAGGCTGGAAGTGACCTTTGATGCATTTGATGACCACATCTTTCCACCTGGAGCCGATCTACAGCAAAAGATAAAGGAAGGGTGGTCAGTGCACCTATACGTGCAGATTTAAGCACATTGGACACAGTAATTCTGCATCTTTATGTGTAATAATACAGTGAAACAATATCTGACGACTTTGAAAAAAAAAAAAAAAACAATCTAAAAAGGACAAAAAGTCACTGACAACGAATGCTGTTCCATCCGTCTTTCCAGATGCACCAACAGCTACTGATGAACCGGTAATAACTTTTGGTTTGCTACTCCAGCTAATAAAGCTAGCCACTTTCATAACGTTAGCCTAGCTGCTACTGATAGATTGAGACTGACAATGTTCAATGCATTGTGGAGAGTAACAACGTTAGCTAACGGTATAGCTACACTCTTGGTAGATACCTGGTTTGGCTAACCGCTAACTTTAAGTTTAGGTTAGGCTGACAAAAAAAAGTCATGTAAGCTTGGACAATTTACATGCAAATTGCAGCGGCAGGTAAATAAACTTGTGCGATTGTCATGCAAACTGGCTTTCTCAGTAGCCAAGATAATATCACTCCGCCGCTGCTGTAGCCTATGCTACCAACTACAGGGAACAAAGTATAACTATTGCAATGCAATGCAAGGGTAGTTTTATTCCTAACATTATTCTATCAACACAGACATTTACATCCATAGTCTGCCGTTATAATTAATTTGCCTCGGGTGTACTGTGGAGTGGGTAAGTGGCAGGCTTGCAGATACTGTTGACTTGCGCTAGCCTAGCACCAGCGAACTCTGCAACTGAAAGGACTAGATGAAAAGTGTTGAAAACTGTCTCCACTGATAAATAACACACTGGCTAACTTGGAAATGAGGTCTTATGTCCAAAATTCTGAACCACCCCTTTAAAGAGGGTTTAAAATGTTTTTGTATTTCCCTAATAGGAAATCAAGCTACCATGGTCCAATTCAATTTAGAAAAGCAGACAGATTGTACACATAACAGGATCATTTACTTTCTTGTGACTCCATCTGTTTTCATTTTACAAAGGGTATGAAAAAAAGTTTTGTTGTATAACTGTTCTGATATAAAGCATTTTAACTTATTACAAACTGAACACAGCTCTCATAGCAAACCCAGAATGTCACAACCCAAGTCACTCTTAACCTAACAGAAAATGATCTGACTGCTTTCATAAAATTTACTGGCAAACTTTAAAACAAAACCTCACCATTATTGTGCATAGTCTAATTTATGAGAGAATATATCACACTGAGGCCAAATCGCACAATCACATTAACTAAGCTGTGTAAGGTGCGTGTCTCGCCACAAAGGCACCACAAAGGCAGGCTGCAGGCTAACAGATGCTTGTGTGCTCCTTAATTAAGCAAATGACAGTGGAAGAGGGGAGAGGAGAAGGTAGGAGTAGAAAGGAGGTTAAGAAAAACTAATGCAAAGCAAAACAAAGGAAACACAATCAAAGGAATGTTGCCAAGAGATAGATCGATAGATAGATAGATAGATAGATAGATAGATAGATCGATAGATCGATAGATAGATAGATAAAAAAATGATAAAAAGAAATGGACTGTGGATGTGAATGCTTAGCAGTCCCCTGCCATTAGCTGTACTGTGTACAGTAAATGTTAGACTAAAAATCACAGCCATGCTAATTGCACCATGAGGCTGTAATGACCTTTGCACCTACTTGTCTGAATGTTGCATTCATTTGAAATGGTAAACACATAGCTGCGATACCTGGGGTCAGGTGTCCAGTTATACGGTCAGTTATAAAAAAAAAAAAAAAAAAAAAAAAAAACTTATTTTACACCACAAGCCACTCAGAATGGAGTTCTTAATGACCATGGTACAAGTACTGTAACTCACAATTCTGCTACAATATGCAAGAAACTATATTTCATCGTCCTCATTTAACAAAGAATGTTTTATGCACTGAAAAGCAGCGATCAGGCTACGCTACAGTAGTCATTTAGCAGCTGGGACTTGGGGAGTCACAGAAATGCTGGCAAGTTTCGACCCAGGTATAGACTTGGCAGGCGCTGAGCGCTGTAGCTCCTCCATCTCAGTCGAAGGGGGGGCTGCACACACAGCACAAGCTGCTGATGGATTGACACAGAGCCAGCCAGCCACTGCACCACAGTCCCAGAGAAAATTGTGAGCACGTAAAACAAAAAGCATGCTCACGTGTGCTTACATGTGAAAATAAAGCCAATATTTAGAAAAGGAGAAGGGGATAGATGAGAGGATTTACAGCCAATATACTGAATACACACAAAACCACTAGCAACATACAAACACACACACAAATAAAACCTCTTTCTCACACACAGAATATGCACCTACATCATGCAACTCAGCATTCTCAATGACCCCTTACTTTAACCAGTAAAGGGATCTGTAAAATAATCATTACTGTTTAGGCTTCACTTCACTACTGCAGAGTTGGGGAACTGCAGTAGAACTGGGGGTGGGGGGTTAGCTGACTCTTTAGTGCCATAAAGGCTTATCAACCCAGACTCATGAAGGGCAATCGATGTGGCCCTTATTGGTCGATAAAGAGACTTGGTGATGGAGATAGGCGATGGAACATTGCTACTGTTTTCTGCTGCTTGTAAAAAAGACCACATTTTATCAGAATAGCACATTTTCATGAATAGAGATTTCACATTTTAAACTGTGGTCCCTCTGCACACTAATAACCGACAAAAACTAAACTACGAAGAATTTTCTTGTACAAGATGCAACATAATGAATCATATAAACCCTGATGGCTAACTCTTCAATTCACCATGGACTACTCTATAAAAACAAGAATAAAAAAAAAAAAAATTAAATAAAAAATTAAATAAGACAAAGGAAAGCATCAAATCCCATATTTAAAGAAGCTGGAACCAGTGAATGTTAAAAATAGTTATTAATTGCCTGTCTATGAACTGATTTAGTTAACTGACAAATGATATAAGCACAGTCTCACCTCTTTCACAGTGGCATCATCAAAGAAGACCCATTTGGAGGACTTTGTGTGGAAGGCGAAGGCACAGTAGTGGCGGCTGGAGTAGCAGATCATCCCCACAAGCAGTAGCTCTCCCTTTTTGGCATGCTCATCGGTCACCCTGTAGAAGAGCTGTGTCCATACACACATACACTTATATAAATATATACACAAATTACTCATTTGCATCAATGCTTCTGTTGGTATGCTTTGGAAATGTGCAACAGGGAGCGGTCAAACAAACGGTTTGAATACTTCAATAAAGAAGTTATGTAATGTGTGAACACTGTACCAATGTGAACTACACGGATTGATTTTTTTTGATTGGTAAGCTCACCCAACACAGTGTACTTATGTGAACAAGCTACTGAGGAATATTTAGTAAGTCATCTGCCAACTTTTTACCTACATATTTCATGTGAACACCCTATTAATGTGTGTGAATATGTGATTTTATGGACAGAGAAGGAGTTACACTTGCCCACATTTGTGCATGCTCATGATATAAACTCTACAAGAAAAGCAGTCTTGAACACATGTTTTTTCCCCCCCATCTCAGTGACGTCTGTTCAGCCCACATGTTCCCTCAGACAGGCATGCACAAACACACGCTCGCTCAGGAAAACACAGAAATGACGGGTGGGGCTTTCTGACAAGCTGACCAAGGCCAGCAGGAGCTTTTTGATCAGTGGTGCTAGCCAACTGGGCATTGGGCGTTGACTGCTTACGCAATGGCCCCGAATTACAGAGAAATAAATCCCCACTTTATTTCCCACATATGTTCAATTGCACCAGAATAAACTCACCCTAAACAGCAAAAAAAGGAAATGGCAGCTGTGTAAATGGAAGAATTCCAAAAAGATACTGACAAACTGAACCACGTCTGGAGAGAGTTCTTCTATTTCCTGTTGGATAACTAATTACTTCATCTGAAAGGCTCAATGATATGTTCTAGCTGTATGTCAGTTTCCACCACTAGTCACAAAATGTCACACAATATTACTGAGAAGCTAAAAAACAGAAATACAAAGTGTAAAATATACTTAAAATGTTGGTTAAAGTAGACCCACCGCAGAAAGACTGAGATGAGGCCCCAGCGAGCGGATAACATCTTCTGTGAGGTCTGACTGGTCAGAGTCCCAGACAAAGCCTATGGTAACTATCTCTGGAGAGTTCATGAGGACCCGTCTGATCCTAATCTTCTGGCCACAGTTGCTCTGGGGAAGAAGAACAAAGACACCAAAAGCAACATCGCCCTATTACCAAGTACAAAATGAATATCAAAAACAAAATATTTAAGAATCACTACATTCCCAAAGAAACTTTATTCAACAAATAATGGAGAAAAGTGACTGCTTAATTGCACATTCCTCTTTAAAACACTTTGCATAGGTCACTTACTGGACAGTTACGAAGGTCCCCTATCGTACTTGCTGCTTGTAACAGTTCCCCAAATGACTTGTCTCTGCCCTGGAGCGTCTGTTGACTGAGAAAGATGAGACGCATTGTCAGCAGAAGCATGGGAAAGAACAAGTGAGTAACAGGAAGGGAGACAAGGACAAATAAAGATTAAGGTATGTGGAGAGGAAAAAAAAACTGTTGGGTGTGTGAAATGTCAGCTATAAGTTAAGTAATGGTCTTGTGACAAATGTGCAGAGAGAGACATGAAAAACGAAAACAGAGTGCAATCGGACAGATGATAATGGAGAAGCAAAGAAAGTTTCATATTGCCTGTGCCTTACCAGAGTGCAGTGGTGGAGACATAGTGCACCAGCTCTGTAAACGGCAGCGGGTCGGAGGATGCCCCACAGCTACGGCATACAGACTGCAGAGGGGAGAGAGTTGATGACCAAGATGGTGATGATGAGCACAAAAAGATACACAGGTGTGATTTCAGCACGCATGTATGCGGTCAGAGATTCAAGTCAGCATGTCATTTTCCAAAAGAGTGAGATCAGATATAGTCACAGTAAGAAAAAAAACCCACCTCAATTTGTATAAACTGTGACAAGAGATTATGACTTGTCTTGCTGCTATTCTTGTGATCAGTTATAAACTGTGGGCTCTGTAGTCTTCACCTCAAAAGGATTGACATTACCAAGCATACAATTTAATATATGAAGTTATCAATCTCCCTCTGACCAAGGCAATCCTCATCAAGGCCTTGATAATATTTGCCGGATCAGGTGCCCTGAAGTCGAGGTGGAACAAAATCCACTGACTGTGCCTCTAAGGGATTTAGTCCAAAGGCGTATTATGCGTTTGATTCTGAGATAGAACTGGTTTGGGACAGGGACAGCATCAGTGATGTGGTATTGTGCTGGAATTTGTGTGTACACCATCTGTGAGATATCTGCTGGTGCTGCTGCTGCTGCTGCACTGTGGAGCTGACCAGAAACACCCTCCTTATTCCACTGGGGCAATCCACTATCAAAACATGACGGATTGGATTTCTACTGTCTCTGACAGTGATTCATGTACCTGTGTGTGTGTGTGTGTGTGTGTGTGTGTGTGTGTGTGTGTGTGGCCTAATCCTATCATTGCCTAGTGTGTTTAGCTTGTCTACATATTGCTGTGGAGGCTGTGCAAACAAACACTGTATGAACTAAAAGATTAACAACAAAAAGAGAAAAAAAATCCTAATTAACACTTCCTTCTCAGACAGCCTGAACGAACACATTTTTAACACCAACTTTTTTCACAGATTGTCCAAGTAAAATAACAGAATATTTATTATGTTTTCTAACACACTACTGACCTGCTCGTAAAGTGACATAGCAAACTTCTGATGCGTGATGCAAGACTTTGAAGTGCAGGCATCTGTCTCCTCAGGCACAATGTGCAGGTGGATCCTCTCCAGGATGTTCTCCTGTGACACAACATGACATATATCAGGTGTGGGACAAGATATTTCTAACACTGTTGTTGTAAAGCCACCTTTGTTTTTTATTACAATGCAGGTATTCCCAAGAGCAAAAATGCAATGCAGTGGGACACACTGTTACATATAAAGACTTCAATGTTGACAGCAGAAGGAGCACATTTAAAAGACCAAGCTATACTCCATTATAACTCCCACCTGTTTCTATGGAGCGCTTTTGAGTTTATAAAATATTAAGGCTGCAAGGTAGGCCTGCAAAGGGCACTTCACAGCCTGTTAATCTGATACTGGCTAAGTCCTCACATAAATTCTCCAATGGTACGCTGCTGCCATTGCATTACATGGTGAATGCTCAAGGGCAAAGATCTGTGTGGGATTAAGAATTAAGATAGTCTCTAAAAGATAGCAATTTTGGCACGCAAGCTTCAGTCTTAGATGTAAAAGTTACTGCTGAAAAAAGTACACCAAAGTTGCTTTTTCTGCATCTATCTTCATTATGTGGTACATTTCTGAAGCAAAGTGACTTAATGTTCACACTTGTACAACCCAGTGTTTAGTTATATTTAGGGTTGGGTATTGTTTGGATTTTTACAATTCCGAAGCGGTACTTTTAAAACGATTCCGATTCCTAAACAGATTCTTGAAAAAATGACAAAGAATGGCTCTTTTATAGGTTTTTTTAAATTGAAAATTATTAAAATGTAACAATATATTAACGTTTTAAAGTACTTAAATATATAATAAAACCCTACACTACAGAGAAAGGCGGATATTTTTACGTCCGTTTTGGAGCGACAGAGGCGAAAATATTTCAGTCGACACATTAAGTGGAACCGAAATGAGGAACCGGAATTTGCTTTCTAATCCGGTCCGATTCCTACCGGTTGCATAGGAACCGGTTCCATAGTGGAACCGGGTTTCAGTACCCAACCCTACTTATATTACAGCTCTCTACACTACTGTTCGGTCCACCATTGCTGTGTAATCCGACTTCCGAAGTGGATAAACAATTATTGCAGGATTAAATCAGAATGTACCTGTGCTGTCTGGGTATACTGCTATAAAGCAGAAGTGCTCAAAAGCGTGAAAAGAAAATTAACTAATTAAGAGAAAACAATGTTGTAAAATGAAGGATAGAAAATGCTTGAAAATGTTTCATATGTGATGGTTGAAGTCAAAATAAACTACATGAAAATTACACTGCAGTTAGGGAAAAACAAGTTCTGGCCAAACAAGTTGTTGTGCCAAAAGGTGCATAAAAATTGGAAGTGATATGTAGAAAAGACGAAGGATGCATCAAATTTACTTCAAAAAGGCACAGAAATGATGCAACATAATATGGTATCCCAAAACAAGAGAGGTTCAAACACAACTCTGGCGCTTATATAACCTGTCATGATGATATTTAGCGGCAATGTGGCAGGGGTTGATGGGAGGAGAAGGGAGGGGAAGAAGATTTTCAGTGACCTCGCCAAACAGTTTGTTGCAGTGCATTACCCAAAATGTGTGGCAGGGTATCACACAAACACACACACACACACACATCCCTCTCCATACGCTAGTCTCCCTGGCTCAGGACAGCCGTGTTGCCACAGGAACTTACAAAGCACTCTGCGGCATCATCCATGAAGCCCAGCTGGAAGCGCTGCTCGTCCTTAAAGGTCTCTGCCAAGGCGTGACGCAGATTGTCAGAGGGCAGGGCGCGCTCCCGACTGTGCTGGAACTGGGAGAAAATGCCCTGAAAAAGACAACAAGAACTTGTTTGTACATGGACTATAGGACATTTTGTTTATTAAAAGCATTTGTGTCACCATCACTGCTCAATACACAAGTGGATATGTGACCCAAACAGTTACCATATAAGAAACTGAAAAACAGGAACTCAAACTTAAAGGTTAGCTTGCTCCCATTAATTGTGCTTCTGATTGTATTCTACCTTTAATGCACAAAAGATGCATGATTCTCCTAGACAGAAGTGTCCAGGCAGCTGCCTCAAGCTGCGTCTGAAGATGTCCAGGTGCCATAATACCTATACAAAGGAAAGAGAAGGTAACCTTGATTCTTTACACTACAAAAAGGTTACACTTAACACAACATTCAAGCAGGTTTTAGGATATTAGTAGTACACAGTCAGTCAATAAGACATTAGGACACAGTCTCCAAGGCCATGAGGACGAGGACTGAACGAGAGGAACAACTCCCTCACAGAAACAAAGCCCCAGGTAATAATCATCTTCAACTAGCTCATCGGTTGTCTCACCCTCTGAGTCACACTCTCCGAGAGTGACCTCACTGTTGGGCTGACTGCAATAATGAACTAACTCGGCGGCTTGTTTCCCAATAGTCAAAAGCAACCTTCAAGTACATTAAAATATTGCTAGGAAGCTCAGATATATGTAGACAGTGACTCAGATTTTTTAATTTCTGAATAAATGATGGTCATATTCTAAGAGGGTGGAACATGGTGTACTGCCTGGAGGAAGACTGTAACAAGTGAGCGAATAAAGTTAAACAAGGAGGTGCCAAAGTAAGAAAAAAGTAATGTCATTAAAGAGCACCTTATAATACAGTGTTATCAAATATTCATAGCATGCAACAAATGTAGCTTTTTGTGCAAAACAATGTTAAGCTTAAATCCTTTTCTAGTGATGGCAATGTCAGTCAGTTGATTTCTTCGGTCCAGATTGAAATACTTCAACAAAAGTAGAGGAACACAGAAAACAGTAATATAAGGCATACCAACACAGCACAAGGCCAACTGCTCCTACAAATCCTGACAATTAGTTTTAATTAAATCAATTTATAAAATAACATAAAACTGCAAGACATTATAGTTTATAACTAAATACACCCACACATACTGACTAGTTTAAATCAACCCATAAGGAAGTCATTCTAGTAATTTAAAAAGAGGATGCACAAGCTTCTGTGACTCCTGCTCACATCTGACCTACTTTTAAATACTTAATTGCTTACTGTATCGACAGGCACATAGCTTAATCATTTCAAGAAATGTTGAATTAAATCCAACCACACCTGCACAGCACTGTTGAGGAAGCAGCTGTTCTGGCCCGGCTCGTTCAACAGTCCTTTGGTGGGGGCCAAAGACAGCATGCTCCCCGGTTGATACGATTTCCCCAGATTGCCCCCTGGCTTCCTGAAGAACTTGACCCATGCCATTGGATAGTGGGGTCTGCCTTTAGACAGGTGGGAAAGTCAGACGGGGCAGGTTGGTGCTGGGATCAGATCCCTCGGCCCCTGAAGAAGTGACTCCCCAATAGTCTGGGCTTAAGTTATTCCACGAGCTGCAGCAGCTGCCCTGCTAAACATGGGCTTCTAGTCCATTTCTGCACCTCATGTAGACAATCCTTTTACTTTGTCCAATACTTAAAGGTTTTTCCACACACACACAAAAAAAAGATAATTAAAAGTTAACACAAAAAAATTACAATCCAAGTCTGTGTTTTGGGAAGCCTTTGATGATCAGTGGTCTGATACTTCTGATAAGATGTGTTTTGACTACAGAGCAACATTCCTCAGTCATCCTGTAGTCTTGATGGCTCTGCACAAAGCTTCAGAAAGGATTGTAGATGCAAATATTGTCGCATGGTCCTGATGCAGTTGAGGATTATTTCAGCTGCAGTCAGTTGTCCCTCTCAGAGGTCCATTCATAGTAAAGGTTTATCCAGGCTGGACAGCAAACACAGCTGGGCATTTAAAGAAAGAGAGAATGAGATTAAATGAGATTTTAGATGACATTATGAAGTTTATTATCAGTTACCGTTTTTACTAGTATGCGGGCACTATTGTTTTCTAAAATGTTTAACTGCTTCTTTCACTGGACAACATTTTGTAGGTGTTTTATAAAATGATAAAGTCATTGTATAATAACAGAGAAATGAAAACACATTGTTCATATCTCTGCTCATTCTAGGTTAGATGTCAAACTAGACATGTCAACAAAGCTTACATATTAACGTTTACAAACACCCTTTGCACTGGAGGCGTGTCAAACTAAAGTTGGCCCCAGCTAAAGTTGCATATTAACATTCAGACAGATTTATTTCAATTTTCTAAACAATTGATTACAACAGCCAAGAGACATTTCAAAGGAACAAAGATAATGTTGACCTAGAGCAGATATGTTTACGACAATTGAGCTCACATTCCTTTTGTAAATGTACACGAAAAATATGAATAGAAATACCAATAGAAAACAAAGGAGGAGGCAACCTCCAACAATAGCTGCTGTAAAGGTCTACTATTACCACTGACTCGTCTTCCCCAGCTCTGAATATTGATTAACTGCTGACCACAGTCTTCCTAACCATTTAATATTCACATTGACTCATGGTTATTTACATTATCGATTACTCTGTTATTTTTCAATCCGACTCAAATCTATAATATATATTTTATTTTAAATAATGAAAAATATGGGTCAGAATTAACCAAAGGCCAAGGTCAAGTCCAACCAACAGGTAAAAATCTTCATTTTACAAATCATATGAAATGACAAATTGTAACCAGAAAATGTTTAGTATTTTTACTTGATACCTGAAAAATGTATTATCATAATTGCCATTGATTAGCCTAATCCTCTGCTGAACTATCTGTCCTATAGATTTACAATATAGCTGTGTCCCTACTGTAAAATAACATTGCCTGGGTCTACACTGCCATGTTTCCATGTTTTTCAAACATTTAAAGTTTGCAGTTGTAGCTCCAGATGAGAGCCAAAACTCAAGTTGTTGGTCAGCAATTTGTGGCCTGTGATTTTAAAATTTCCATATACAAAACCTACTGCCTCAGGTTTCTTTTCCTATTTGGTCTTTTTTTTCTGGCCTGACCTATTTTTAACATGAGATAGAGGCCATTATAATAAACCATTGAAAATGCAGTTCAAGTTATGCAACTTGCAGTCCATGCAGCTTCAACATAGTATGAAAGACCAACAAAACCTGCAGTAAATGTGCACTGTGCACGGACTACTTTATGAGGTTTGATCGATGTTTGTACTGAGTGAGGCAGTGGAAGCTATGTCTAGGTTATTACAATAGTGAATGTCCCAAGAGGTACACACTGTATAATCATGGCCTGTGAGTTTTAATGTGTATTGTGATTCTTATACAATGATACAAAGCTTGTCCAGTGTCTTTATGGAAAACTGTTGTGGCAAAGCAAAAGTACAAAGAAGCAACAATGAGCAATAGTTCTGTGTGATACATGGTGATTCAGCCTCTTTTAGTCCCCAACACCTAAAATAATAACCTCAAACATTTTGTTATTCAGAGTGAAAACAAAAAAAATAAAAAATACTGCCCTACTTTGCACAAACAATGAAACTTCCCTGTTTCGACAGTCCCCAGAACAAAAAGTTTCAGTCCAAACTGGTTGGGTAACATTTCCATCCTGGTATTTCAGGAATCCTCAATGGATTATGATGTTGCAACAAAGTCACTTCACAGCAGGTTAATGGTGCGACCTGAAGGTTAGTATTTACATGTAGAACTAACCGTCATCTTCACATGATTCAACTAAAAAACACAAACGTCCTTGCGACTGGACTCCATAGCAACAGCATTCCAAAGCAATCACTCAGGATCACAGTTGCTTAAGAGCTGCTGTTTCCGGATTAGTTTCAGGGCTGGAGGAGTGAGAGGAAAAACTGGACACTCCACCTATACACCCCACCTTTACTAATGACATCACAGCAATCACACACCCTGACATGTTGGTGCGATCTGTATGTTTTATCATAATCTCCTTCTATTATTATTGCAGGAGTGTTACTAACACTTAACACCTCGATTGCTGCAGGATATCGCAATTCAACAATTCCCACAGTTAAAGCGCAAACATCTGACATGACCGTGTAGCATCTCTTCTTGTGACACTGCTGACAACAGCGAGAGTAAATATGGCTCTGCCTTTCTGGTACTAGAAATGTGATTGCATTATGGTGGTCCTCTTGAATTCTGCCAACCTCACTTATGTTAAACTATTTTTAGTCTGAGAAGAACTGTCACATGCTGACTACAATTCAATGACTGATATCATTTTCAAAGATTATCCTCTGATACCTAAGGCCAAAGATTATCATTTTTCAACTCTGGAATAATATAATACATTTCCTTTCAAACAGGTTTCATTTTCTTTTGTGATATGGTGAGGCCATGGCTGAGAAGAACTTGGTAACATTTCTGCCACATCGGTTGTCCCCCCACAATAAATTAAAAAGACATTCCAGGTTTACCAGATTAAGCATGACACCTTTCATCTGACAACATCATGTGACTGGAACCTTGTAGTGTTTGCACTGCGGGACAGGTGCACAATTTTAGACATGGACTGGCTGAGTTACAATCCAGAGAGGTTAAAGTGACACATACTGCACCTAACCTGTGAGCAGGGATACAGATGAAAGAGTGAAGAGTAGGAAAGACTGATGCACATTGTCTAAACAGGTGGCCATGCCGATTTGTTTCGACAACATTCTTAATCTATTTCCTATGCTTTTTTGTTTTATGATTAAAAAAAAAAGAAAAAAGACCTGTTCCCAAAAATTGACATCTATCATAATTGACTTCAACTGAATGTGATAAATAGGCCTCCTTGTTTATAAACCTAGGTGGAGAAAGCGACTCAACTGGCTAGTCACACTATTTTCAAGAAACCAGGATTACATCATTACCAAATGCACGCCAAGATGGCTGTTGACACCCTTCTGTTTCAAGTCTTAGTGATGAATGAAACTAATTTCTTCAGGCTGACTTCCTTACTTTGGGTTGATACTCGCAAGTTTGTCCAATTGTACATTTTTCATGTAACCCTCTGAGTTCACATCAATGGGTAAAAAAAGATTAGCTCCTGTTCATATGATAGTCCGTTTTTTTGTTGAACACTGGTCTCTTCCCTCTCTAACTTTAATAAACCTAACATGGGTGATTCCTTGATAAAAAAAAATGAATGGCCCAGATGACCCTGGCTTTTCAATTCAGCTATGAGCTTGAGCACATGAAAGAAGCAGGGTTCAATCACATGCAACACTGACATCTCAAGAGCGGCATATTTGATAAAAGATAAGATAAAATCATTGATCCCTGTGGGAAAATTAGGTCATGACTAGGCATGGGCCGGTTACCGGTTTAAAAAGGTATACCGTGGTTTGAAAAAGTCAAGGTTTGCCAGTGTGCAGTGTGTTTCAAAATAAAATACATTGTGTTTGAAAGAAAAAAAAAGTTGTTGATTTTTTTTTTACCCAGACATTTCAAAAATAATACATTTATAGCTGTCATTGCAATACCGTAAAACCGTGATATTTTTGCTGAAGGTTATCATGCCATCAGAATCTCATACCGGCCCATGCCTAGTCATGACTGCAGCAAAAAGTAATGACACAAGATTGAAAAACACAACTTAATCATTTAAAGCACCACTTTAAAAATGTTCATTGTGCAGATATTATCCTTTTACTACATTTACCACATAACCACAGCGGGAATACTTTCTACCAATATAATCTATTAATAAAACAATTACTGTATCTATAAACAAAGACGTATAATGTTCCATTATTGCAGCCCCAGAGAACATGAGTGCAACAGGCTGCACTGTACAGCATGAAAACATGAAAGAATTGCATACTGCATTGATTACTGATACTGCTAAGAACTTCCTGCATTTCGTTAGAAGCCCTGTTGTACAACTAGAAAGGAAAGCTGATTGTACTGCAAACATTTATTATATTTGCGAAACATTAAATCATCATCAATTATCAACAGTCTTTGTACAGGTTTATAACAATTTCTCTCTGTGCGATTAACTACTTTTTATTTTTAATGTGAATGCTGAATGATGACTGCATTTTTCCTCACAGATGGTTGGTGAGGTGGAAGTTATTATATTATTATTTTCCCAATCTTATTTAATATGCAGGTAGTAGTAATACTACTAACCTAATAACTGAATTACCAACTTAATAAATAACGGCATAACAAAACTTAATAATGCTAGCAGCTTTTAATGCCATTGCCCAATGAGCTTATGTGCCAATATTTCTAACTTTTAAAAGCTGTGACTGAGAACTGTGACATTGATGGATATGACAGATGTGACAATTTTACAGGTAAAAAAAACAACACAACTCTCCCTGCATTATGAAAGTCTTGCCAAAAATATTGTACAGGTCTAAATAAAAGCCAAACAAGAGACGTAGTTTTACCTTTTCTCTCAGCTGCACCAGTACAGGACTTTCAGTCTTCATTTATAAACAAAGGCTTGCTCAGACTTGTCAGGCAAAGTCCAGGATTGACTTATTCCTTGTCATAGGGAAAATGCATAGGTGAGCACCTTGGAGCAATCAGCCAAAGAGTGTGTTGTGCATCAGCACCTTCGACAAGCCTAGGGAGTAAGATGTGGGCATGTTTGGTGTGAAGGCATGGGGAGTCGGATGCTATAATTTCTCTACTAGTGATCTGTTGATGGATAGCCTCATTAAGAATGATTCAATTGATCTCATTCTTATGGCAATACAAAGAGCCGCTGATGAATCAATCTGTGGTAAATTGAGTCACACTAATTCAATGTCTATAAAATGTAGTAGAAACACATGGTGGGAACAGCACAAAGCGAGAAGAAGCATTCAATGTATGTAAAGAGGCCTTTTTTGGAACAATTTAGCTCACTTCCTAATACCCACAACGAAAGTTGACAATTCTCTCCAGCCTACTGTACATCAGTTCTTTTCAAACAACACAAACAATTTTTCATGGGTCACACGTAGCCTTTTAAATTAACTTTTAATACTCTATTTCCTTGATAAAACATGTCATGCCCCAAAGCACAGTACAAATGTGCAGCCTCTCTACAACTTCTGAGATACTATGAGATAAACAGCAGTACAGTCTACCTTTTTCTCAACCAGATCAATATATATTTCCGTCAAGCTGGAGCATCATGCACCTGCATGACAACTAAGAGCGTTCCTTCGTGTTACTCCTCAACTCTGACTCACGGTTGATAAATGACTTTCCTTACTGGGGATTATGTTCAACAGCAACTCCGACTCCCATGGATAGCAAATTATTGTACATCTTTTTTTCCTCTATTTCAGTCAAAACGCTTTATGCATTTTAATATCTTATTTTAAACAAGAAACTAGTGAATAATTCTATTTCAACTTCAGACAAATAACTTTGGAGATATGTTCAGTCATATTGATATTTGTGTCCTATGACATTTGTAAAATGGGAAAAAAAATGTTTTCCAACTTTTCGCACCTACAATGTATTTAATGTAAAACACACATGAACTTGTACTGCTGGCAGACAACATAATTACATGGTATTGTGTTGTCAGCCATCCAAATGTTTTAAGATACAAACTTTTATGTTAAATAAATTCTATAAGGAACCATTTCTTCAACAGATTATTTGTGAGCCATTAGCTACATCTGAAAATTACCTAGGTGGTGTTATGCTGGAAAAAGCTCAAAGTATCCTAATGAATGGCATAAAAAGGTAACAGATTGTATTGAGTTTGTGGTTATATAAACGGCAGTTTCAAAGACTGCACTACTCCTATATTGCCAGATGCACCGGTTGGAATTTTACTTAAGTGTTGCGTAATCCCCCACTGAATTTAAAACCAATCACTGGTACACAGTGTGACAATTAATGTGGTCTTTTTACATGCCTTAAGTAAAAAATGATCTCTATTTTGGGTGCCATCATGCAAACTTGTTAGATGTCTGATGTTCACCTTTTAATAGAACTCTCACAGATGGCAGTCTCCCACTCAGACTTCCACTTCATCTGTGTTTTTTTATAAAGTGGTGAACTAAGTGTCGGACATCAGGACATAAACATCTTTCTCTACAGTTCCTCTCCACTGTCGACACAATGTTCTAATTTCTATGATTTAATGCATCTACTTTCCACAATTCTTCTATCAGTCTGTTTATTTTAATTAAGAGTTGGGACTGGGCAAACACATAAAAGTCTGAAAACATACAAAACCTTGGCACAAGTAGCCACTGCCTGCACAAGAAGAAGCAATAAAACATGACCCTGCGTGCTAAAACCCTAAAACAGTGAAACTTCACTGTAACATTCCCTACGGACTGCAGACATGGTTTAAGCCTTCAGGCAACAATGCAGTGGTCGTTTCCTGTGTGGGCTTCCTGCTCAAAGGCTTGCCGCTTTCCAGCACACGGTCACCGCGTTCAAGCCTGTGAAACTGAACAGGTCACCCACACCACACTGAGTCACCCATTATTCCTTACAGAGGAAAAGGCAGAACAAAAGCACCATGTTCCAGGTTCCCAAAGAATCTGATTAAAATATAACATCCTCTTCTCCACTCTTATAATTGCTTCCTTAATAGCCCCACATTTTGCAGCAGTTGCCAATACATATCAAGTGCAGGGATGATGACCAACAACTCAACTCCATTTTTTATCTTCAACTTTAGTAAAAGACAAAAAAAATAATTAAATTAATATAAAGTTGCAAACCATCATCTGTCATAATATTTATCAAACGCAGATCCACACATTTACCTCATAAAAAGTACACTTACTTCAAGTACTCTTGCTCGACACACTTGCAACAAAGAGGCGACTTCAGCATGCCTCCATATTTTGTTCACCATCTCAGTCCAAAAGAAAATGTTCCACAACCATCAACCTAAAGGATGAGTGTGCATGATGTCTACAGGGCTGATGATCTCACTGCTTCATCACCACTGTGCATATGGGACTGGGTCTCTGCTGCCCCCTGAGCCCTCTTATCACTGGAATGAATTAAAGTGGAAGAAACCAGTTCACAGGGTGCACAGGGGGTCTACAAATGAGCTCCTGTGAACCTCTGATGTTTTGACCAAATATAAAAAAGGGTGTGCAAAAATTACGCAATATGAATACTCTGTCCACAACTATACGTAACAGGAAACTTGGAAGAACACTGTGCTTGTTTTTCCTGAGGTGACACAACACTTATAAGATAGAGAGTTGACATTTTACGTTATTAAATTACCTGGAAAGCATATTTATGGCCATGTAAATACACATTTAAACAGACTAAGGAAATATTGAGTTGAAATAAAAGTAACATAGCCTAAGTCTCATTTTCGTTACGTTAGCAACATGTTTTAAATATTTAATGATAAACCCGACACATAACATTAGCTAGCCATCAACAACAATGCGACGTATGACGACTTTTAAAAGAAAATACCAATAGTAAGTTAACAAGACAAAATTGAACTGTCGAAATGTAAAGCAAGTTTTCCTGTGTTTTACACATTTAAACACCACATTGTGTAATTTGACAAGTGTGCTAACTAAAGCTACATGTCCGACTAGAAGCAGCTAATGCTAGGCCTACCTGGTTTCCGACTTACCTGAGTTCCAGGTGAAACTACATTTCCGCCCCACGTACTGCTGTCAATGCATAAAGTTTGAAGAACTAACGTTACTTATGTCAAATTCAAATAAAGAGCTACTCACCTCAGAGAGAAAAATAAAACGAAGTGCGAGAATATCCTTCACAACAAGAGTTGAAGTATTTTGCTTTGAGTTTCGGGGGGAGGGACTGAGAAGCCGTGGGAGCTTGTTAAAATGTAGGCTACTTCAAGGCAGAGACAGGCGCTGTAAACTAAAACACCAACAAAACAAAGTATTTTCTTACGCCGCTGAAACTTCTCTCTCTCTCTCTCTCTCTCTCTCTCTCTCTCTCTCTCTCTGGCTTTTGTAGGATTTCTTTTCTCTCAGAAATTCCACTTCGTACACAGCAGCCGCCTCTGTCCACTTGCGATATATTCCGGTTTATAGAGAGGTGCGGGTGTGCTGCAGTTCGCTGCTGCGCGGCGGTAGTGCGCAATGGTCGCCTGGTAGATTTCGGCACCTGAAATACTGGATTAGAGATGTTTTCAGAGAGCTGAGATGTCAAACCCCGCCTCTTCAACAGTGTATTTACTGCAGTCTGCCATGCTACTGTACATCGCTGCCACAGCTACAGCGCGCGCGCGCGCGCACACACACACACACAACGGCGCGGACACACTCCAACATTTGCAGAGCGCCAACTCTGCTGGCAGGCTCGTTAATGTTGCTTTATGGTGCAGAGGTTTGCAGTTAGCCCACTACAATACATAGTGTTAGTTTACAACTTTCCAACTGCAAAACTGCATCACATAGCCTGAATACTTGACATTTTGTGTAAAAGTAGCTTGTCTTTCTAAACCTGGAAAATCACTTCAAATGCATTTGGATATAGTTATTTTGTTGTTGTTTTTGTGGTTGTCTGCATCCAGGGATGCCAAATTTTCACAAAGCCAGCAATAGAATATCTGCATAAATATAGTTGCAAATTAAGTATGCATTCCAGCAGTGTGTTAACTAATGGTTAAACATGCTTTTAAGAGTGTTAAACATTTACCTGTCTGGTTAGGCCATACTCAAACAATGTGATGACAGTTATAACACAGATAATTATGACCAACTGAGAACGGAGGAAAGTCATCTAAGGCTCTTGTTACCCAAACACCATCTGCCTGATCCTGTTATATAAAGAAAGCAATGAGAGAGATGTGCAATTAAGGTTTTTCTCCCCTTTTTGAAGCTCAAGGCCCCCAGCAAGCTCACCACATTTTTGTTTGGAAAGATTATATTAATTAAAATAAGTAGTTTGGATTGCCTCCACAAGAGGGCATATACTATGGGATATATAATTATAAGGGTCATAAACTATACTTTTGATGTTCCATTTATTTATTTCCCAAAACATTTCTACTGTATAATACCATTTTAACATATGCAATGAATCTGGGTTATCCTGATTTTAAATGAGAAATATAGCCTGCTATTTATTGTGGGAGTCCAACACAGTTTCAATATAGACAACATGACTACTTTTAGATATTTAGACTCTGGAATCTGTATAATATTATAATCATATAATATTATAATCATATAATCTTCCTAATTTCTACTTTCTCAGCTGCCATTTTCTTTGTAACTTTCAAACTCAGAAGACCCTTTGAGTTTTTTTTCCTTCTTTTCAATTGACCAATTCATTTATAATATCTACTTAATTGAGACTGAATACTGTAGGAGAAAATTCACTTCAGTAGAGTTTTGTGTCACCTTCTATGAACCCCTTGAAATCAGTGTGCATAATTAGACAGACCATAAATCTGTTGTAATATCAAATGTACCAATTATTTTAATCAGGCCATATGTCCAACAAGCTCTGTGTAAAAATCTTCAGCGTTAAAAAAAAATCAGCACAGTCACTCATTAAGACTGAGGAAACTGTATGCAATGACTGAGTGTGCGGTGAGGGGTCACAATGCATCAGCGTGGTCCAGCCTTTCCCCAGGAAGTACTTAAAAGGGCCCATTGAGGAGACAATGCCATTTCCCTCCCCACACATTTCCCTGAGGAACATATAATACTTCCTTTTAAAATATAAAAAAGTTCAAGAGTGTGGTAATAATCAGTTTGAGTGATGTGAGCTTTAATGATCTTGGTGTAAAATGATTCACCATACTGTAATAAAAAATGACCCAGCCAATCGTCAGGCATTCTGGAGGGTTGATTTAAAAGATTAACAAAAAATACAAAAGTATTTGCTTATCAGTGTGATGCCTTGAGCTCACAGAGAAGATTCACATTATGATGTTGGACATCCCCAACCTGACTGTAGGCCTACTTGCTTTGAAGTGCTGCCACTGAATATCTTATAGTCCCTATAAATTATGGATCAGACGGCTCAAATAAATCAGGTCTTTAACAAGTTCCAAAATGTAAACTTTTCTTTTCTGACCTCGGTGGTGAGCTTGCAATCTAGCCGTGAATCTGACCATTTGTGCCCTGTCAGCATTGCAGCCTTACTCTGAGCCAAAAGTCTAAAAATGACTGTATCATTGCACTGACACATCATTGCCTGGCTGGCATGCACTTTAAATGACTTTTGCAGAGTAGTGGCTCATTGGTTATTGCATATGATTTTTTATTTATTTTTTTAACAGAATTGTATTGGTTAGTTACGTATACACTTCGCCATCATATCAATAGCGAACAAATAGAAGTAAAAGTAAAAACGTTAAAAAAGGTAAAGAAAAAATATAAGAAAACTCAAATGAAATAATTAAGAAAATAAATAAATAGAGCCACCCCAAGTATTTCAATTATAACTTAAATTAGATCAGATTGTTCTTAAACTGAAATCCAACAGTCCAGCGAACCACTGATTCTACACAAGTTTGATGCAATTGTGAAGGGCATTTTAATTTAAGACTAATTAGCGAGACTTTGCCAGCTCTGCAAGGAGACAGCGCACACGGTAAATGTCCCGCTGAGAGCTGGTGCCATTGCCCTGACTTTTCACCTTGAGAAAGCCCCAATGAAAAGCAAGAGATCTGCTGAACACAGTGGATAGCTCAAATGACAAACCTGTACCCTCTGTTTGCCTGTGTTGCCCTTTTTATAATTCCACCAGCACCAACAACAACACTAGTACATATCAACTTTGAGGAGTCAACTTTGCTTTTAATGTGATGTGTTTTATTTAGCTTTTTCTCTTACTACACAGCCACCTGGTTGCCAATGCTTTTTTGTCTGATTGATTTACAGATGTTTTTGATTGGGTCACTAGGCAGCTAAATTCCATTTCACCCCAAATGTGCTGTTCCAGTTGAAGTGGGATATTTTTAGCACTGTTGTCTGGCTTTTCAATCCATATTTACTGTACTTTATAGCCCTGGGTAACAAAGGGAAAGTGGGGCAACAATTCCAAAACATATTAGAAATGTATCTGATTAATCACAAAGCAAGAATCTAGTAATTAAACACTTTCTGATGGGGATATACTGTAATAAAACAAACATTTTAATGAGCTACAGCTTATTGTGCTGCTGATCTCATCTACATTTGCAAAATTCATAAAGTGTCTAATTAAAATGTGAACTTAATCTGCTCCTGTCTCAGTCTGGGTAATAATAAATGCCCTAGTTTGTGTGCATGTTTGTGTACGTGCACGCAAACCTGGATGTATCATGGGAAATGCAAATTATTCAAATGGAGCTTGTACAAATGAAAAGTCATATGAGGACACAAGTTGTCCCGACTATGCACATAAACACAAACAAATTATGGATATTTGTCAAGATACATTTGTGTGTGAGTTCAAACTGAGATTGTCAATCAAGTTCGCTCAATTTAAATAAAAATGCCCTTCTGTCACTTTCTGCAAAAACTGCACAAAGTGGAATGACTGAACAAAGCAAAGCTTGTAATGTTTGTGAACACCATTCGTTGTGTTGCTATCGAATTACTACTAATGAGGAACCACACAGTAGTGAATGCCCAGTTGTTATGTAAGAGATTAGACATGCTTCAACGCCACAATGGGGGCCATGGAGGAAGTGACGCCCCTCAAGCAACTCCTGATATATTTAGCCGGGGATTATAATCCGGTAATGATGAGTTTTTCTAAACGAAACCACTCCTCATGTTCCTCAAGAACAAATAGTTCTTGGTGAGGACTTTTTGTTCAACCACTTTCCAGTCTATTTCTTGGTTGTGACATCTGGAAATTCATTTCAGTGCAGTACAATTTCAAAATAAAAGTCCACAGAAAACCGAGTTCACTCACTGATTAATTACAACAAAGTTTACTTAACATCTTGTCTACATTGTATATTTTTCACTGGAATGGTATTTGTGTGCTATCATGATAATTTACACAGCATGATTTTCCAACAAGGGTGCATATTATAATATATCGTAGGAGCAGGTAAGAGATTTTGTCCAACCAAGAGGAAAGACTGTTCTGTGTGCATATATTTGACTTTTTATCCATTTTTAATTCTCATTTTCTTTCTAACCCCTAAGTTAGACTGTGCTCATTGTTTTACTGCAGAAATGCGGATGACATAAGCATAATTTTTTGGCAATTGACCATGTTACATTAATTCTGGAGTGCAGCCAAAGGGGTGACTGTGATATATTTCACTGCTGTGTTTGCCGTATCCACGGTAGCTGCAGTGCACAGGAAAAGCATTCTATCGCCTCATTGCTGTCTGTTAGGGAAAGTAATACCCTTCATTGACTAAGATAAGGTCCATTAATTATTCTCTCCCTGGCAACATCATCAAAAATGTTATTTTCTCTATCTTCAAATTAAGGACATTTAAAGCTATTTTCTGCTCTTTATCAGCTATATTAAATGAGAAAAGAGCATTTTTAGTGCTACAGTTTGTTTACTTACTAGTTGTTAGTTAATAATTCTTTACTGACTAATAACCAAAGAGAAGAAGAAACAAATATTGACTAGTCAGGAACACAGATGAGCCCCCTGAACTAAAAGTCAGCTACTGGATTACTGTGAGAGAACACAGCTCTAATTGGTCTCGAGGGCTTTTGCAAGTAAACAGGAACACAGTCTTGAATGTTCATTTGTCCAAACAGGCTAATTACTAGCCTAGCTGTGTGCATCCTTCCATAAAGTGGTTTCCACAGTGGTGAATTTTTGTGTAGTTAACCTCTCTGCATTTGATGAAAATGAGTCGACATTGCTCAACATATTTCCATAATTATTTGTATGAAGAGATCAGAGATTCATTCTGGCATTTAACTTGCACAGTCATCATTGTTTGAGGATAAAGGTGCACGAATGCAGGCATTCCCCCTACTGACACTTGATGGATTGAACATTTTCTCTGAGCGAACCATAGTTCAACTCATTGCGTCAGTTTACCTAATTTCAGTAGTGGAATGTGGACCCCGACACCCTTCACCTCACCTCACCGGCAACTCAACACCATCATACTGACCCCTGGGATGCTTTATTTTGACTCATATTTTTTAGATATCCTATTGGGCTTTGCACTTTACTGTGAGAATGACTGGCTGCTGCACACATCCATCAGGCTGGGCAAATCCATCGTGCCATCAGATGAGAAAGACATAAAATGTTGACACACCATTAGCAGTACTTTTCAGCCATTTATGGATTATTTTTTTTCTCAGGAGGTCACTTTAACACAATATTACAAGGTTAATCCTAGATTTCCAACATGTCAGGGTGGAAGATTTGAGCATAAACTCATCAAATTTAACAGTGAACTCAAAAGTGCGTCTGTATGCTAAAACCTATGATAGAACCATATGTCTCCCTCTACTGCTCAGTGCCCTTGCAGTTTTTTCATTCTTTCACAACACTTTTGTTTTTTCATTCGAACCGTGCATACTAAAAGAAAACCTTCTGGGATATTGGCTGGTCATGTGGCTCAACCTTTTAGCTGCATCATGCTGCACACTGTGTGTTCAGTGCTGTGTGTGCAGATGGAAACCCGAGGGACTTTAGCTTTAAAACACAACAGTGAATGCAACAGCAGCAGAGCCCATTGTTAACTGCTGATAAAGATGCTGAAGGCCAGCTGCTCAGTTATAGACTGAGCTTGGTCACAGGGTACAACACAGGCGATGAATGATGAAATCAAGTCAAATTTGACATCTCTCTCACTTCTTGCACCTGTTGAACACAAAAAATATGTTCTTATCTTATCAGGCTTCTTGTTACGTAACCAGTGGTCACTCCAGTCTTAGATTCCTATCAGATGTGTGTGCCGTTTCACCCTCCCGCAATGCAAATTTTTAAAGGATGGCTCTGCATTTGAGCTTGCTGAGGCTTCACCATGCTATCACCTCACTTTCCCTGATGCTCTTATCCATAGCGATTTAGAAGGACTAAGCATGACAGGTTTAGTCCCTAGCTTAAGGACGCTACAATAACTTTAGCCTTTCAGTATGGGACAGTCACTCCAACCACTAGGCCACCCTATTGTCCAGAGCAAGCTGTGGAGTTTATAATCCAGTGTCCAGTGCCTGCTGTGCCATCTCATGCCAAAGCAAACACGCCTGAGGGGAAACTGGTTGCAGTTAGAGACTAATAATCGAATCGTCTGGCTCCCTAACCCTCAGCCCCCGCTACATTCCCTGCCAATAATATTTCCGTTGCTGCATTTTGATAATGGCTTACAATCAAAGTTCAAAGAGAGTTCATGCCTGCCTTTGATAAACACTGCTCAATATTTACTGTGGTACTCGGCAGAGCTACTGGCACTGTCAGATTCTGGCCAGTGTGCTGTACACACCGTTCTCATGAAGAGGCTACACATTCCAGAGGGTCTCCAACAGAGGCGAGGAATGCTGATGCTGGACTTTGGCTGAAGGGAAATCTAAGAAGCATTTACTAATTCATTTTTACAGAAAGAAAAGATGTCAATAACTAATACAAAATAAAACACAAACTCTTATTCAGACTGGTCAAACCGAGAAAAACATTTCCCCTGCTTAACCACAGTTCTCATTGGAATGCAAATTTTGTGAGCGATTTCACCAAATGTTAGGATTTTTGTTTAAACTCTTCAGGCATTTGCAGGATCAAGTGGCATCTATTACACTGTTGTTATTAAACTGTGGGTGAAAGTGTAAAAAAACACCTGGATTTGAATGAAGATGATATAATATATGTCACTGACCTGGCATCACAAACAGAATAACAAAAGAGTGTTTTATTTCATATGAAATTGAGAAAATCCCACAATAAGCAGATATTGGTTTGGAGGACTGACATCCAGCCTGATTCATTACAGGAACTATTTTCCATCTATCACGCAGTTTGCAAATCAGACCCATTACTTATCTGACGTCAAAGCTCAGTTATGTATCACTATGCCATGTTATCTAACATACAACACGCTGTTAACAGTGATTGACAGCTACACCTACAGTGAGATCCGACCCTCCTTATTTAAAAGTAATCCTAACTGACCTACAGACTGTCCATCATTGTGTATCCCTCACATCACATTTTGATCTATCAGACTTGAGCTGTCAAATCAAGGTTCTCGTGATGGTACATTTTACACCAAACCTACAGTTACTATAGAAGCAACCTAATACTCCAAACGAGCAAAGCACTTTTAATCTGCCGTCACAAGTAAAACGAGTGGATATGCTCTTTTCTTTATCTTTATTTTTATTTGAAAGGGTCAGTGCATATTAATAAACATTTCTGTAAATGTGCCAGATTTAGCCAAAAAGCTAGTTTTCATCTGCACTCGCTGGCCAGATGTTACAATAGGCTCCCTGGCTTTAACCTTGGACTGCATGATCAGTGATTACACAGGAAGAGTATGATAATGTAAACGGAAAACTAAAAGAGGTGAAAAAGGGCTGTGAAATATTTGACCTTCTCCAGTGCCTCAGGTTTTCTTCAGTTATTCAAATATCACTGTTGGTTAAGAAGCAGTCAAAAATATGCAAACTGTTTAAGACAATGAAGAGACACATTAGTATTATAAATTGCTATGTTTTTGTTAAGGAAAGAAGTAGTACATACAATGAAGGCGAGACACTACAGGCAAAGACATGCACTGGTCAATTTTAAGATTTTGGGCAATTTTTCTTTCATGTCTGTCAGACTAGTGGAAAGAAGACATCCAAAATAGATAGCATGTAATTTCATTAGATAATGCCTCCTATTTAAAGATAATCTTTCAGAAAACTTATAATATAACAATTAATTGTCTTATTGTAAGTAATCAACTGGGGAAGTTTCATGGTAATATCTATTAGTAAAAATATTTTACCCTATTCACCTGTTTGTGTCTTGCAAAATGTATAGAATTTTACTATACATATCTTTTATGGCTGTTTTCTCAAAATCAGGTTTTTGTTCTCATACCCTGAGGTAGAAATCTTCACTTCAGTAGCACTTACATACACCAAACTTTCCAGTTTCATTCCTATCTACAGTACATTCTGAAGGTTTTTACAGAGGGGTTGTTCGTATATCTTTCATAGCCTGATTTAAACCAGATTTTATTCCTACAAACATGGCAAAAATTGTTTTTTTTTATGGCTGTTGATAATATTTTCCGATTTATGGAGTAATACAAAAAGAAAATAAATTCCATCTGTAAAAGCCTTTGACTCTCATATGTCAACAAAACGAAACAAGAATTGAGAATTGTCTAAATGTATGCAATCAACTTGGGAAGTTTAATGGTGATATCTATAAGTTAAAAAGTTTACCCTATTCGTCTGTAGTGTATGTGACAGGAGTACTCAAAAACTTGAAATTTCAGACCAAGCTAAATAATGAGCTTTGCTCTTTGTTTAGCTGAATAAAGAAACAGTTAACCCACTGTAAATTGTCTATGCAGCTCTTCTCAAACATGCTGGTAACTTTTAAATCAGACAAGTCTGTTTGCTTAAGCCTGTTATGTCTGTGATAAATTCCCAATTGCTGTAGAGATAGATAGAGATATGGAGTGGACACAGCTCATCAAGCAGCCCTCCCATTAATCCCATTCCTTCAACTTGGCATAGCCAAAAGGTGAGAGACACATCCATCATGATGCTCATGTCAGTGAAGCAGATTTGATTTGTCAGGCATAGTAACCTTGAGGCTTGTTACAGTGGTTCACATGTATCTTTTCTCTCTCACACGATGTGATAAGTGATGGGTTTGCATACAAGTGTAACACACAGGTGCAGCATCATTTTTCTCAAGTGATCCTTCAGTGTGGCGCATACCCACTCACTGTGAAATTATTACCTGGGGGCATGTTGTAGAGTATTTTACAAATTTGTAACCATGTCCAAAAACAGAAGCATTTCAGACCCTTTTAGTGGTAAAAATCAAAATTCAAGCATGAAAACATTTAAACTAGAAATAGAAAAAAAAATATGTTGGACTTGTTGCATTCTACACCATTTTATTGAGCAAAAACTTGTGTCTGCAAGATAAAATACTCTTATGCACATTAATATACAATAAATTCCATTACTTCCAGTAGTGTCTCTGCCTACCGTACAGGATGATTAATTCATTTGTGCAATAGTAAACATCCCTGAAAAAACAAGGCATGCTGCATACATGGTAACTTAACACTTTCTTTCACCCTGACTCTGTTCTGTCCTAACTGTTAACCTGCCCACCATAACGTCTGGTGCAGCAACTAAGTAGACAGCATCTCTGTGTGACCTCATTATGGGATCAAAGGTCCTCTGACTCAGGGATGAGCAGAGGCTCAACGGAAACAGCAGGGAAGGGGACTGGATCGCCCACCGACACCCACCCCAGAGCAGATCTGTTGAAGGAGGGTCTGTTGACTGTCGCGTCCCCCTGGAGCTCTGGGTAGTCAGGGAGGGGTTCCACCTGGAGGGACTTGATGGGAGCAGGTCTGGGTGCCTTACCGAAGCCACCAAACGGGGTTGCCACCCTGGAGGTGACAGGGTGACAGTGTTTTAACAGTAGTTGTCATGTGCTAATGAGAGGGACTGCAGTGACATTTGAAGTGATGCAACTAATTAAAGCCAAGCAAAGACTTTGACCAGAGACAGCTGCTTAGAGTGAGAAGCATACTTTTGTACATTGTGAGTTAGATGAAGGACAGTACTTTGTCTCTCAGTCAGCATTTGTGTCCATGATGAATTAAAGCCAGCCTATGTTAGTTTTGAATAACACAATATCTCAATTGAATTTATAGGCAATAAAACACACCCTTGCTCAATCAAATACACTTGCGTATTCGATTGTATGACTGTATGACCAGTAGCATATGGTTGCTGTATATAATCGACATTACTGAGTCAGTTTTAAGGCTTTATGAGTCTCCTATACTTGTGCTACTGTATACCATTGTCTAACATTTACCATCCTCCCATGATGGCCACTAGTGGTCACAGTGGCTGCTGTTTACCAAAATATACTGTACATAAGCTCACTTTAAATAAGAAATGTTCATAGTCCAGTTTGCATGTGTCTGCTTCTTTAAAGTAGGCATTTTAAACCTGTAAGGTTGTTACCTGTTGAAACTTTTGTACCCTGGTAGGTCAGGTTGGGGCTCTGGCTCGGGCATGTGGGTGTTGAGCGTGTCAGCCAAGGCCGGGTCACTGATGATGGCCTGCTCCCAGGGTGAGTGGTAGGACTTTGGTACAGCTGTACGGTTGAACTTCTCTGGAGGGATGTTTTTCAAAGGACCTCCGTACCCTAGGTGGGTGTACAACATAGACAGTGATAATTAAAATAGGGTTTTCCATAGTTTTTTCCTTTCCTTTTACATCTATTTATTTGTATTTTTTAATTTTACTCAATTCTGGAGTCGACACACATGGTTAGTAATAAAGTGAAACTTAAGAGCTAAATTGCTCTATAACTATTTCCACTATTTCTTAAACAGCAACAACAAAACATGCTGTCCAAAGAAAGCTGATCCTTCCCTTTGATTCCCTTTTGTAACATATTAAACGATCAAGGACCGGTCAGCTGGTCATGAGTGAACTTGATTAGGAGTGCATGCAGTCTGCTGATGTCTCATCACATGATTTATTGGTACTAAAGTTAAAAAATGTACCTCTTACTGCCATTTGAAGCTGCTTTTTCTTAGCTTTAAAGTACTTAGTGTTACGTGAAGTGTATGTGTGTGTGTGTGTGTGTGAGTGGGTGGGTGTGTGCGTGAGGGAGAGAGAGAGAGAGAGAGATAGAGAGTGAAAGACAGATGAGTAAGGAAAAATAATTTAATAGTTCAATTTCAAAAGAGAAAATAGAAAAACATTTTACAAAATCCATAAGAATAGTATATTCATGTGTGCAACTTAAATTGTATTGTGCTGTATTAACTTGAACTGTTTTTTAAATAAATAGCATTACAACATTATATCAAAAATATTAATATATATATATATATATATATATATATATATATATATATATATATATATATATATATATATATATATATATTTTGTTATAAATATGTAACTTCCTAATATCTGCTTGAGTGCCCCAAATTGCAATACCTTCAACAGTTTTGTCTTCTTTCAGCCCTTAATTCCTTCTTAAAGTTCACAGCAAAACAAATCAAGGGGCAGCCTCCCTGTGTGTGTGTGTGTGTGTGTGTGTGTGTGTGCGTGTTTGTCTGGTGTGTGTGTGTGTGTGTGTGTGTGTGTGTGTGTGTGTTGTGTCTGTATGTCTGCATGTATGCCTCTCCCACCTAGTCCATGTGTGTTGATGGGAGAGGCCTATCCAAAGCAATATACTTCAAACCAAGCACTTCACTCAGGGGGGCTTGCAAGCTCAGGCATTACATAACACAGGGCGTCATGTCACGTCCTAACCGCTCACAATGAACAATCCCCCTTCCTGAGTTTATGTTTTGCCCTGAGGAGGAAGCAGGAGAGACCAAACAGACCCGAGGAGAGGTTTACAGATTTTGGGGAAAATCTATTACAAAACACAGTGTAAAAGATGTTCTGAGGCCATGGAATTTATTTCTTGTGGTTGAGCATTTGGCTGAGTTGATATTTTTGTGGGAAAGGACTGTCACAGACCTCACTCTATGCACTCTGTGTGGAGATGAAAGAAGGATCCCAAAAAGAGAGGATGACTTTCCCAAACATTCAAATGTGGCATCATTTTGAGAAATGGTTCTATAATCAAAAACACATTTGATATTTGTCTATGCTTTGTCTCAAGAATGGCACAAAACAATTCAAATGGACATATGAATACAACTTTAGAAGGTTTTAACAGCTACTGCACCATGCCTCCTATGGTAAATGATCATATAATGTTGTTACCAATTTCTAGCTAATACTTTCAAAATCTTCAGCATATTATCAATTCTTGTCTTATTTAAGCTCTTTGATAATCAAGTTCACCGTGTATCACTATAGCCTGGTAAAGACATTTTGCATTACAGGGACATGGAACATTGGCGGGTGAGTGTGCTATTTCAAGAGTCCTAACCATTTGATACCTACTGCACTCTGGCCTGATTTCTGCTACAGCTGGAGTGACTTCATTGAGACACTGAAGGTTGGTGTCTGGTCCTGAGCTCCAGAAATAAAACCCCACCCCTGTGCTGACGTACTCGTCCCTAAATCAGTATTGGTTTTGTGTCAACTGGGCAGAATTTAGACACGAGGGAGGATGTGAGTGCCACTGATGGTATCAGTGGCACGAGAGGCAAACAGGAAACACTTCCGTGGGTAAAAATCAACATTTCTTTCCTAACAAAGATGGTCAAAGTTGATTGTAACGAGAAGGGGGAAAAGAGGTAGAGAGTGATAGCAATATGGGAATGTGGAGAAGTAGCTACAGTATGAAACAAGGGAGTGGGATGATGATAGAAAGACGGAGTAAGAAAGGAGACAAGCAGAGAGAGGGAGAATGAAAAACATATAATCATATTCTGCTTGAGGCCAGAAGATTCCAGGCAAGAAGAAAATGCTTTCCTTTACGATCAAATCCTTCCTGAGTACATACAAAACAGCTGAATCCTTATCAAAACTCGATACATCCAGTGCTTTCTGGAGAGCACATCCACACAGTTTATCCACCAGGAGCACTACTGTAAGATGAGCTTTATTGAAATGGGGACATTTCATCTGAAGAAAGTGAAGAATGTAAAATGAGATTTATTTTGTGAATATTTAGTTTAGGGTTACTGAAATAAGTCACATATTTCCATTAATTGTAGCTTCATAGTGTATTCTGTTGCTTGAGTTAACAAGGGAGCTATCTAACATGTTGTACCCTGCCTGTCATTCGGTAACAGGCTGGCAGAGGGATATGATGATGAGATGATGAAGCACGTTTTGTTATGAGTCTTGAGTTGTCCTACGCTCGAGGAGTGTCATCAAAGTGGACCAAGTTACACAGTCGAAGCTGTCCCCGTGCTCTTACTCTATCCATTTCCCGAAAGTACTTATGTGTTATAACGACCAGTTAATAGTTAACACTAACAATAACTAGCGTTACACTACCATCTCGCTTGAGCTGTACTACATTCAGTATTGTTAAAAAACTAAAACAAAAACAAAGGGGAAGTTCAGCATGGCAAAATCATACCAAACATGTTTATGAAGCCAAACCTTTGCAACATATGACAGTGACAATCATAGATAAAATACTCCTGTGTGATGATGTAATAGATGGAAAGCAGTTGTATTGTTCTGCAGAAACAGAGACTAAGTAAGATCACTGAGGGGAACCGAGGTTAACTGGTTTGTCCATCCAACCTCAGCTACATAGACTGTATAATATTAATGGACAAAGCATCCGGTTCGGAGAAGTGCTGCAAATGCGGAAGTGCCTTAAACCTGCATTGTATCTGAATTCCAGCAGGGGGCAACACGCGCGGCTGCAAAAGGAGGTCGGTTTCTGTAGAAGTCTATGAGAAAGTGACCCACTTCTCACTTGATTTATTACCCCAGTAAACATTTTCATAATGAGTTTATGGTCTCAATCGCTAGTTTTAAGTCTTTTGCCATACAGAATGTTCATTTTTTTAATTATGGTCTCGTTGATTTTAAAATCGGTGATAAAGCAGGGGGTGTTTTAGGGCGTGGCTATGATGTGATTGCCAGTGAAAATGTGTAACGTAATGGCTCCTCCCTCACTCCTCCCTCTCGTCTAAAATCGCCACATCCGCAACCAGTCTGGCTGCGCCCATAACAGCAAACTCGACGACTCATAGCAGATCTCCACAAACCAATGGGTGATGTCACACATGCTCTGTCCATTAATATTATACAGGCTATGCTCAGCTACAGTACATCACTGCTGCAATGGCTTTGGGTCCCTGAACTCTTGGTTGTATTGTTACCTACCCGGAGCGATGCTGTCTGGATTTGGCACCATGCTTCTATCTGGTGTGTCAGATGACACTGTAGGCGATTGGTCGACATCCATGTTGTTCTTGCCGCTGCGGCTGTCCGTGGCACTCCCATTCTCAGTCTGAGAAACCATTATGTTCTAAAAGAAAGACGAGGTGAGTTAAGTTTAAAAGAAAAGATAAATACAAATTTACATCTGTTGGGATTCGAATTTCACTTTTGACCTGGAACAGTAGCTGACAAATTAATCTTCAGTTTTTCTGGAGCTTTTGACCCTCTCCTCAGCAGATGGAGTTGCCAAAAACATGCATTTACTGATTTCTCTTTTCTAAGAACTCCAGAACAGTTATTAAGTTAACTTTATGGTGATATTTTTCTATCAACAATTTCCTATCTCATGGCACATTGGATCATTTTTGGAAGATGGCACAAGTAATCAGCTATATGTGTTATGACATATTTCGAATTCTTGAATTAAAATAAAAAATGTGAGTTGCATGCACAGTAAATCAGTGGCATAGTAGTTTTAATGATTCTTATTAAAACCACATTTTTTTTCTCCATTTTTCATGTGGACTCAAAAGCAGTTAACAAACCTCGATCTTCCAACAACAAGAAGCAGAGAAACTGTATGCATGTCACTTTTCCCTAACATTAAAAAAACATTGTTTTGTGGGCTGGAATGAAATGTACCGCAGCCCAAGCATCCAGCTTTCATCCCTCTGAAAGATATTTATGATGATTTACTCCAAGACTTCCTTAGGAAATGTTGACAACTTGAAATAAAATCCCTCCGTTGCCCCGAGCAGTAAACAAATCAGAGAGTTCTGCTCACTTCAAAGATGAGGCGAAAAAACTTTCCTTGAGGATAATAATTATTTTATCTGTGGACTTCATGAGGGCAATGAAAAATATACAAAGCCACAACACAAACAAATGAAAGAAGATATAACTGCTAAGTAATTAGATATAACAAAGATAAACTTACTTTATCTTAATTAAATTTTAATGAGAGTTTTGATACATACATTGTTTTATTTCTGACCAGGTCAGGCTAAGATAAGCACTGATGAGAAAAAGAAAAAGCGGACTTGGCACATTGCCCATCCATACACAAAAGGACATTAATAGAGCTACTTATGACCGCTGGAAGACTTTTATAACTACTTTTCTGTGCCACACCATGTCTAGAGAGCACGAGTCAAATAAACACTTTAAGTGCTTCATCTTTTCCACATGTACTTTGTCAGGATGTAAGGTATTGTGCGAATGTTTTTCGAGTGAAGGGAAAACATGACTGTGCTTGAAGAAAACACGCTCTGGCAGTGTGATGTGTTACTATAACCACTTTATCGAAGTGTGTTTTAATAGTGTTTTGATAATCCATATCAATCTACTGTGAATTTATGTGTATTTAAAACATGTTTTAGGGAAATACAATTATTTGCCTTCTTGCTAAGAATTGACAGAGCCATTGTAACCGTTTCCCTGCTTGCAGTCTTTATGCTAAGCTAAACTAATCTCCTTCAGAGCTCCATAGTTAATGCACATACTTGTACGTGGTATTGATATTCTCATATAACTCTTGGCAACAAAGGGTTTCTATGTATTTTCCAAAAAGTTGAAATACTCCTGTAACAAACAATTTAGACAGAATTCAATGAATTTTTTTTTCTCGTGCATGTGTGTTTTTGTATGTATTCATTCATATGTGATTATTGCATCACAGTTTCTGCTTACATTGAGCTGCTGGTTGTTTTCATTCTGGATGCTCTCAAAAGTGTATTTTTCTGAGCGTCTCTGGCGCATTTTGAAGAGACGAGAGCCCCGGTTTGAGGTAAGAGACAGCTCCTCCAGCATGATGTCCTTAGGCGCATTGACTTTCTTCCCAAGATCCATCTCTGTATCTGGACACAAAGAGACAAACAAAAGACTAAGGAGCTTGTGTATACAATAAATACTTGTAAATTGATCTGATTTCTGACAAGACAAATTTATTTTTCTATTTCCTATACTCCCACCTATCAAAGCTCATTGAACACAAATTATATTCCCACAGAAAAAAAGCCTGCTGCAAAAAGCCCTCTACATGGATTGCTGACTTGGTACTCCTGCCGATATGATGAATGAGCAATTATCTCCCCTCGTAATCCACTCATGTCTAGTGCTTGTTTTGTGGTTAGCGCCACATGCTAGCTACTGCATGCTGATCACGGAGATGTCATAGGCTTATATACAAGTGGTAGCCGCATAATTTGCCAGAATATTTTTCAGCTGTCAGTAGCCCTCAGACCCAGCCACACAGTTGTCCTCGCCTTGAAATAGCGTGTTCAAAGGACAACGACAAAGGGATTAGTTACTTTGGCCCATAAAAGTATTCATTTGCTTATTTATAGTCAGGGTCATAGAAGGGAGGGTTGGCAACTGCTGCACTGGCAAATGGTGGGCTTATACCTTCTATAAAGTGAACGTGTCCATTGCATGTCTGTGTCTGGCAGGGTGAGCAACTTTACAGTAAAGTTAATATGTCTGAGAATTAAATGTGTACTCTAAGTTATGGTGTTAAATCTGTGTCTATGTCATAAGAGAATGTAGGGGGGGTGGAAGGAGCAACGATGTGAGGATAAGAAGAGAATGTGAGATAGAAACAGTAGCAAAGAAGGATGCAACTAGAGAAAGAGAGAGAAACTGAGAGGTTACAGGGATTAGAAAACAAGGAAGTGAAGAGGAGATGATACTGCTACCTTCCTGGGCTTGAACCTCCCTGCAGATTGCTGCCGCCTGCATTTTCCTCTCTCTGGTTGTCATGGTGGAGAACTGTGACATGGCTGCCCCTGGAGAGTCGGGGGTGAGGCAAAAAGTCACAGGAAACAAAGCACATCAGTACCCCTTGTTCCAAGGTAAAATGAGACACAAAAGCAAGACAACACGGCTGCATGTTGGCCATCGATTGGCCAACATCAAGCATCCACACCACGCACAAAGACCCACCGAAGCAAATAGAAGTGATTGGGGCAGTGAAAAGGGCAAAGTTAGCACATCCCTTTAAATAACCTTGGGCTGTTAAACGCCAAGCACACGCTCTTCAGACATGGCAACCAGCTGTGTCAGGGGCCTGGGAATCAATATGTTTGAAATTACCCAAGTGGGCTGAAAGGACACAGATAGAGACCATGGTGCTGTCACAGAAAACACGTCAGACAGTGAATGAAATAACACAGCGGAAAGTTTACACCAAGGTGTCAGTGAACAAAACACATATGTTTCATTCCAATCCAAAATGCTTTCTTGATGGAACAAAGGAGCCTATCAATAGCGAAAGTATATTTACCATGCAAATCACAGTTTTGGCTAAGTAGATTAAAAGGCAAGTTTGCAAAGTTTACTTTTAGCTTCCGAATCTTGAACCTCCAAAAAATGCCAAGCAATAAGTCAAAAGGAGATGGGTTTATCAAAAACATATATATAAATAATTTAAGAGAATAGAATAGGCAAGCTGTGTCATTAACTGGAAAATGATGAGGGAGCAACTGCAGGTGGTGGTGGGAATCCTGATTCAAAGTGGAAGTGTAACATTAGAACTAGACAGCACACCTGTGGAGAGGTCCGAGTGATGGCTTACCTGTCCTGAAGGACCCTCAGGGCGGAGTCTCAAGTTGTGCCTGTCTCCTCAGGGTAGGAAGTCAGGAAGGTGAGAGGCGAGAGGTTCAGACTTAGGAGTGCGACCCGTGTGGGTGCTTGCGTTCCCCGGCACTGGGGCTTGTCGTGGGGAGGGTGGGCAGAGGGGGCTGTATCCGACCCGACTGACTGAGTGACCGAATGAGTGGGTGGGTGTCAGTTTGACTGTTGTCATTGGTATTTAGTTCACAAGCGGAGGGGTGACTAAATTTAGAGCGCTGCCACTACTGCTCACTTTGCCCTCCATCTAGCTATCTATCTTCCTGCCAGTGTTGTTACAGAAGCTGGAGGAGCTATATGACTAATATATGACTGATATATATAAAAATTTGAATAAAAAATTAGCACTCCATCAGATAAATTAAAACAGTTACTGTAGCTAAAGGTTATGTAGAAAATGATAAAATAGTTGGCTACAAGTTAATAATAAATGTTATTTTAATGATAAATGTTAATACAATTGTGAAAGTGATAGAGAACTAGTTTGTACGTCCAGCTTCTGCAAATTCAAGTGGTAGTACGATAGCATGAACGTAAACTTAACCAAACTGACCTAAACATTGGTTTATTTGTAAAAAAAACAAACAAAATGTACATATATTCTAACATGACATCTAGTTTTCAATTAATTCAAATAGACACACTTTAGAAAGTGATGGGTAGTGTCGATGAAGGGGTACTTGAGTTCACCTGACAGCGTCTGACAAAAAGTTGGGAACCACCGGTCTATATGACTCCTGCTTGGCCTGCCACCTCTTCTGTAGTCACCATGACTGCCTGAGAATGTGCGAAGTAAAGGTAAGTTGCAACATTTGACTAACTCGCCTATAAAAAGAGCAATAATCTGTTGCAATCTTGCAACTTTGCAACTATACATGAATTGAAAAGCACCTAAGGGTTGAAATCACTCTTGGAAACTGACAAAGCTTAAACATAAAAAATAAAGTTGTTGTCACTGCAGTTGTCTTCATCAGCGCTCCAGAATTGCAGTGCACAGCTAACAATAAATATATTCAGGAACATAGCCCCCTCAGGGCCTAGAGGCCAATCAGATACTATTTGTTTTAAATGCCATCATGTGATATACAGTAGGAGGGACCCAGGCCTAATAGGGTGCACTCACTTTATAATCCAGTCACTATGTTTTAATTGACCTTGCTGAATTCAATTTAATTCTTAACTTAATAAAAAGAGACAAATAAAGGAAGGCAGGTTGAGTTTGCAGGATACGAAAGATTGGATGTTAGAAGCAGCAAGTTCATTGGCATACTGCGATGCCTGGCATGAAGAAAATTATACCAGGAACCCCATACACAAAATGAAATATTGTAAAGCTGTGTGTGTTGTGCTTTATGATTGTTCATACTGTGTCTCCACCCTTTTAATAGCATTTGAATCCCACACAGTGTTTATAAAATCTAAATTGGTAGGGAAAAAATTTCTGTTTAGCATCTCCATCCGTGTCCTGATCTCTCATTCTCTAATGCTTCAGCTACTGTACAGTAGGTACCCACTGTTATTATGTAACTGGTGGTCACCATGGGAACAAGTCCCCACCAATCCCTCCCAACCCCCCTCCGCTGGATACAGAGCGAGTGACTATTCAAGACAACACATCATACAAAAAGCTTCATGAGATGGTACAGCAAGCAACAAATGGCCCGGAGACCAACTATTTCATGCTTGGAATAGAGAGCAGAGAGCACAAACACGCAGTGCAATTTGTGAAATAGTGCTATTTGGATGTATTTATTTTGTGAAATGCTTTATTTTGTGAATCCATAGCTGAAATAGTTCGGAACAGAAACTGATTACTGGTTTTGTATTAGGACTATAATACGTGTTGTTTGAATGGAGGCAATACAGTGTGATTGTCACAGATACACTATATCAGGATGCTCAGTGAGTCAGTTGAGACACAACACAATGCTGTGTGATAAATCTTATTTTATGTTTATGAGATTGCTTGGTGAGAATCACATTAGGACATTATGTACACTCTGTGGAAACACTAACCTAGCCATAGCAAAAGCCCAAATCAAACCAAACACAAGCCACAAACCCATTGCATTCTATAGGCAATTCTCCCAGTGCCAGTAAACCTATCATAAACTAAAACAATATTTTATTGTAGTCATGATTAGGACTAATAGACATTCCTCAACTTTCACTACTAACTAATACTGGAATGTGCCAATTCATTCCATGTGCACAAAGAAAAAAAGTGAAAAAAACTATAATGGTAGAAAAGATGCCCCATTTTCAGTTTCTTATCTTCCCTAGTTAGTGGCCAAATGCTAATGCACTAATTAAAATACACCGGGTAAGTGCATTAATATCACTTATTATAGCTTACACAACATGCTGAGTTATAGCACTAACCTTTCCACAAGTTTTAAGCCTCACTTCTAATGCATCACAAATTGGATTCTGACACTGAAATGATTTTCTGATCTGGAAACACCGCAAATGTACTCATGGATTGAAAATCAAACAAAACCAGCAAAAAAAGTGCACAGTCACGGCATGCTAAATGCGTACATACACAACAAAAAATTACACCAGGATGAACAAAATCCACACGCTCAAAACTGTTCAAGAGACACTCTTCCCTTGCAGCTTACTATATGCAGCTTACTAATTTCATATGACACTCTTTCTTAGCATCTTCACGTATCTCTTTTTTCAAGACACCATATTTACCTATTTCCTATATTCTGAAATCTTAACTGAACATTCTACAGTTTCCTCAGTCTACTTTAAATCACTCAAAACTTTCCATTTACTGTGAATGAAACATGTCCATTCACACTCGTTATATCCTTTCTAAACAACATACTCATTGCCTCATCTGATGAACTACAGGTCCACTTCAGTGTATTTACCAAACTACAAAGTTGTCAATTAAATGTTATGGAATTTTTTTTTTCTCCATATATTGTTAGAGTAATAATCCCTTTTCACATATGATTATGGAATACACAGATTTGGTCTACAACCTTTTATACTAGATATTTAATAGGAAAAAAGCAGAAAGAATGAAAAAATATGATCATATCTAAACCAGGAGAATTCTAGCAATCTTTTCAAATGTCCACTTCATTATATATTAGTGCATTCTCCTCACTAACAATATTGTTGTTTGTGTATATCGATGAATTAGAAAAAGAAAATGGACTTGAATGTGTTTGGGAATCAGTGAAACTTGGAATTAGACTCATTAAACCCACAGGTCACGGTGTATCCTACCGCCTCCAACTCCAAGTGTTGCTGGTGTACACAGACTTGTAAGTTTGTTTTTCCAAGGGACTCTTAATAAACTCAGAGGAGGACACCGAGGGCCCCAGGTTTGCCTGTCTAACTGACCTCTGAGGCTGCCACTGTCTGGGTAGGGACCTGTAACCAGCATGACCGGCAGGGGTGGAGACAGCGCTCCTTGTTAGGGACCCAAATGATGGCAGTGGAGGTCGACTCTGACTGCGGCTTTGGCTCTGGCTCCAAGTCTGGCTGCCTGTTTTCTGTGGGGCTTCGTAAGACACCCTGGCCTTCCACTCTGCTGGCGGCTCAGGCAGCATTTTGCGCTGGGCTGCCAAGCGTACATTTGTGGCAAGGCTTTGCTGGAGGTTCTGGAAAGCAAAGGCTTCATCCACCAGGCCCAGGGGATGCCGGGAGGCAGCCTCCCAGGGCATGAGGGGTTTGCGGCCCTTCTCTAGCCAGGATGTCTGCCTTGCTGGGAGAGTTGTAGAGGCCCAAGCCGGAGGCTTGGGGGAGGAAGAAGCAGAAGCTGATTTCTGGCCCATGGATGGTACTCTGGCTGGTGGGGAAAGGGAGTAGCTCCTGCCAAGTGCCTGTAAAGAAAGATCCAGACATGTTTATTTTAGTAAGGGTTCATTTTTGTTAGGCTGACTGGTCGTCCAGCCAAATCAAATCAGCTTTGAAAACATTGGAAAAAAGAATAGCTCTTCATCAACACATTTCTTTTAAATGCTGTTATACTCTAATATTGTATTTCATGTTAACTTTTGTTCTGTTTAATTCTTCTGTATAAATATGTAAGACTGTGTTAAGATCTGAAACAGACAGCAAAGAAAATTAACTGTTAAAGCTGTTAAAAGCTCTTGTAAACTTATTTTATTGTCCATTCCACAGTAAGCCTCCTCAACTCAGTGCTTTAGCATTTGTCCAAACAGAGTGGACTGCCCTCTTGTTTCTCAGAAATGGCTCATGAGAGTGCATGGGTTTCCCAGAACACGCCAGATTCAGCTTTGCTATACAGCAACACTTTGAAAGTATGACAATGAGATGGCAACGCTTCTAAATGTTCAATACCTAGACAGCTAAGGGTTACGTGGGGTGACAAAGCACCTCTGTACTGTTCATCGTCTCTGACAATACATTTTGTTGGCTGTGGCAGACATGCAGAAAAGGCAGTGCTGCCATCATCTGGTAAAAGATGTGTAAGATCAGCAGATAGCAAGACATGGCAAAAATGAAAGAACAGAATAGACGAGAGTGCCGTCATAAAAAGAAAAATGAAGCTAAATGAGTAAGGAGGGAACGCATTATCTGCTATTTGGTAGGCCTAAAATGCCTGTGGTAGTGTTATCCTGGATTATCGTAGACACAAGAAGGGATGAATAGATTAGAAGATGATCTACGGATATATTTTTATTCTACTGAAGGAAATTGACAAAATAACCATTTACTGTATACATTTATGCCTTACATTGTCTATGTCTATCACCATGCTGCTATTCTGCCAATTTTAACATATATCTCAGAAATGGAGCTGATCAGGTCTTAAGAATTGGTTTCCGTGGTGGTGTGCATTCACCACGCTTTTGTTTTTTTCAGACAGATGTTCAAAGAAGTGGTTTTCTTTGAGGTCCCGGTTCTATAAAACAGTTAATTTGAGAGAACAAGGTATGTTGAAACTCTGTCCTGCCTTAGTCTGAATAAAACATAGATACTAAGTATAAGTAGATAGATAAATAGAAACCAAAGTTTAGTTGTATCAGAATAGATTTAACATAGTAACTAAACCAATATTGTGTCGTCTCTGAACCTAGAGTATAACAAAATCAATCAACCAACCAACCAATTAACCATCTTAAGAACATAACAAGGATTAGAGGACTTATGTCTCAGCAGAATTTGGAAAAACTTGTCCATGCTTTTATCTTTAGTAGACTTGACTACTGTAACGGCGTCCTTACAGGTCTTCCTAAAAAACTAATTAGACAGCTGCAGGTGATTCAGAATTCTGCAGCCAGAGTTCTCACTAGGACAAAAAAAGTGGATCATATCACTCCGGTTCTAAAGACTTTACATTGGCTTCCTGTGCCTCAAATAATTTATTTCAATCAGTATAATTTTTTCACTTATGCTGGTTTATAAATCCCTAAATGGCTTAGGACCAAAATATATCTCAGATCTGTTAGTGCATTATGAACCACCCAGACCTCTCAGGTCGTCTGGAACAGGTCTGCTCGTGGTCCCCAGAGTCAGAACTAAACAGGGAGAAGCAGCGTTCAGTTTTTATGCTCCACATATCTGGAACAAAATACCAGAAAACTGCACGTCCGCCCCAACTCTCAGCTCTTTTAAATCAAGGCTGAAGACCTTTCTTTTTGATGATGCTTTTCGTTAATTCTTTTACCGAAAAGTGAATTTTATTCTTTTATTTTATTTAGTATACAATATTAATACGGAAATGTAAATTTTATTTTTGGATTTTTTATTCTCATATTAACTGTTATACTGAACTATATTTTTATTTATGTATCTTATATGGTATTAAATTTGTATTCATTAATATTTTTATTCTTATTTTAATCCCTATTTTGCTCTTTGTTCTTTAATGATTGATGTTTTGTGTAAAGCACTTTGAGTTGCCTTGTGCTGAAATGTGCTATATAAATAAAATTGCCTTGCCTTGCCTAGAGTAAATGTATATCTCTGTTTTATTTCCATTTTATTGCATAAATAAATGCATATGTGACACAAACATTAAGATGTAATTGTCTTCAGGGTGCACTAATAAACCAGTATGGCTGCAATAAAGACAAGAAAAGCTGGGGGTAAACTCCACCAATTTCAGTAGGAATAAAATATTTCCCAACAGTAGCTGCAGAAATTTGGTAAACAAGGACACTATTAGATATTAAAACTCCCACTTAACAAATATCTGCCCTCTCTGAAAATACATGACACAACATGGATATATATTTCAGCAGGGGCCCACTCACTTGACCTCCAGAATTGTCCAATGAGGTTGCCTGTATTCATTGAAGTCACCAGTCTAATGATATACCCCACATGAATGCATCATCACTTAGTCATTTTGCAGGAATGTGCTTTTCAAGCATTCACCTCAACTGCTATAAAAGTAGATGATTTGGATAATGAGGGGTTTCTGGCTGATGTTAACAAGCTCTTCATGGAGTATAAACTGTATTTTGTTTTATTGTTGAAGCAGATTTTTTAACCACTGCCTTTGCAAAAAGGCATATAGTAGGTATAAGAGTTAGTCTAATGTGATGGTACTTGAGTAAAACCGAATTCATAGCTGAATGTTTTGTCTGAACCAACATACAATAACTCAATATTTATAGTAGAGGTAGAGCAGTGGTGAAATTCAGCAAGATGACAGGAAAGGGGCTCAAAATAGAAAAAACCCAAAAGCATGCTAAAAGGACAAAAGAAAGGAAAGCCAACCAAGGATAAAAGACATTTTAATGACACTGCAGTGAATGATACAGGAAGTGCACTACGAAGAGAAACACACAAAGAAAAAGGAAAAAGAATAGAACATTAAGAACAAAAGCAGCCCTGTACCAAAAATATATTTGTGAAAATTACTGGGCTGGTTATCCTTTCAATAATTCTTCTTTTGTATATCATTTAATCATCTATTTATAAAATACAAAAGCAAGAGAAGATGTATATAAGAGTGAAGCTACATGTGGAAGAGTGCAATACTAATAGTTCTCTGTTATCAGGGAAAATACAACTGGGGTCTGAGATACAGTAGCTTTCACTGGCTTAAGTTGAAATTTAAGCCTACTATCTCTGGACCCCAGCACTCCCTTTCATGAAGCAGTTTAAATATAGTACCTAACATGATGCAACAGCTGGTAAAAAGTTTAAAATAAAACTAACCCACTTAAGAAGTTGCTATGGAAAAGAGACTGGGGAGGGACACTGAAGAATAGATTGTTTGATGTTTAAGCAAGTTAGGGCTAGTTGTTACTTTTTGTAAGGAGTACTGCTGTGTTCTCCAGCCTTTACTTGAAACTCCAGAGTTGTTACATAATCTCTGTACTCAAATTTAGCCTTCTGGTTGGTACCCTTCTACCTCAGTACTTTATTTTTACTTCACGCCTTTACTTTATTATTTTATTGTATTTCAGTTATTTTTGTCTGTTTGTTTATCAAATCAAATTTGACACATTAAGCATTTCCTTCTTTTCAAAAATCAAATTCCTGTTCTCACTGTCTGCTACCATTCACTGCTGATTTCTGTTTTCTCTCACTCCTTTCTTTCAATTCTTACCGAGTATCATGCTCCCCTACATTCTTATATTGCCACCACTTTAGATTCTTTTACATAAAATTACACGTTATAGTGATTTTTTAAGCATCCATATGCATCATTTTCTTCATGTACATGCTTTATAAACATGTAACATTAATTTTGGCTCCTTTGTGTCTGCTAAGATAAACTTACATCCCACTCTTATTCTTATGTTCTTAATTATGTAGTAATACCATTCACATTAGCTCTTAAAACTTTGAAAACGAGCAGGTGGATGGGAAGATATTCATTGCAAAAGAAAGTTTATGTGCTCAAAATAGTCCACTTTGCAGTGGATGGCAAAAGGACCAACCCATTGACTCAAGCAGACACCAAGCATGCCATGATTCTATCAGAATCACTCTTTATCAACAGCTGTAGGTTTCCACACCTGAGCTGAGCTCTTTTTAGCTGTAAACTTAGGTTTAGGAGCAGCTAAAGTGTTGCCCCCAGATGCAGATTCAGGCCTTGCAGCTACAGGAAAACAAGGAACAACATAGCTACTGGGAGGCTGTGGCTGGTAAGGTACTGAGGGAGCTGCCAGGTAGGGAGGACTATTAGCTGGTTGGTAAGGGGCCTGCAGTGCCTGTTGGTAGGTAGGGTTTGGAGACTGAGAAGCTTGGGGATGATACGCAGGTGGGACAGGTTGCTGATACTGTTGGTTATATGCCTGCTGGTATGGACCACCAGGGGGTTGTTGATATGGGTTGGAGGGAGGATAAACATTAGCTGGGTTTTGCTGGTAGTGGCCATCATGCATGATAGGTTGCATGGGCATTCCATAGGCTTGCTGGGGGTATGGGGCGTTATATGGTCCAGCTGGCTGGATGGGGGCCATTTGCTCATATGTAATTGTTTGGTTTTCAATAGGTGGGTTAGGAGGTGCAAGGTCAGGCTTAGGTTCAGGGGGGTTGGCAGCCTCTGCTGCTGGGCCAAAGGTAAAGAGTGATGAATTGAGTTGATAGGGTTGATGCTTCATAACATCTACAACACTGAGGGGTTTAGGGGCAGGTTTTTGTTTCTCTTTGGCTTTTGTCTTGGCTTTTGTTAAAGGGCTACTTGGAGGGGGCTGCTTTGTTGCTGCTGGGGGATAAGAAGGGGACTGAATAGGATTATATGCCCGTGAAGGAGGAGCACGTACGTTGGGTGTATATTTCCACTCATTCGGTAAGGAAGCAACTGGTGATGTTGACCGGCTTGCCTTGTTTGCTTGCACAGTCTCAGAGTCCACAACAAATTTCTCCATACGAGACTGCCTCTTGGCGAACATATCAGCTCCTTTCCCTCTGACGGCTGGCATCTCAAAAGCTGAACCTTGGGATGATGGGTTTAAGACAGTGGCCATTGGGTTGATTGGTGATGAAGCTCGTTGACCAAGGGTAAAAGAATGCATTCGCTGTGGTGGAGTCGGAGGGGTCCGGTTTTGTGGGGGATTTTGTGGCGGATGCCAAGGTTTTGGAGAGGGACGAGTGTTCACCATTGACGTGGAAACATTTTCAGGGGTTTGTTGTGACTGTGGCGCCCAGGCATTCACAGGGGTCTGAGGTTGTGCCTGAGGTGGAGGCCATGTATTCATTGGTGGCTGTGGTGGAGTCTTTGAAGTAGACTGTTGCCAGTTTGGCTGTGGTGTGGGCTGGGGTGGAACTGGTTGAGCCCAAGGTGGTTGATGTTGGGCCTGATTTTGGTCTTGGGCCCAAGAATTTATCGGTGTCTGACCATGTTCTGAAGGGTGCTGGGCCCATGATGGTTGGGACTGAGCCTGGGCAGGTACTGGTGGCCATGGATTTAAAATGGCTTGAGGCGGCACTGGGGGTTGTGCTTGGGCTGCTTGGATCCAAGGTGGCTGAACTTGAGTTTGTGATGGAGGCCATGCATTAATTGAGGGTTGCTGTTGAGGCTGAACTGAGACCCAAGATGTTTGAGGCTGACCTGGTGCTTGGGCCTGTGGCCATGCTTGTTGTGGAGCCTGATGCTGTTGTTGCTGAACCCATGGTGGCTGTGGCTGGGATTCTGGTTGGAGCTGTTGAGCCCAAGGAGGTTGTACTTGGGATTTTTGCAGGGGTTGCACCCATGGTGGTTGATGCAGAGGGTCTGTTTGTGATGGCTGTGCCCATGGTGCCTGGGGCTGCTGCTGCATTGGTTCTTGAGGATGACCCCAAGTTGGTTGCATTCGCTGCAGATTTGGCTGCTCATGAGCATGTGTCCAGGGTGGCTGGACCTGTGGATGAGATTGTGGTTGCTCTTGACCCATGGTCCATGATGGCTGAGCTTGTGTCTGGGCTTGTCCTTGCTCTTGAGGCTGACTCCAGGATGGCTGAATTTGAGGGGTCCAAGTATTTGTGGGGGGTTGAGGCTGTGCTTGGGTCTGAGTAGGATGACGCGTCACCCAAGGTGGCTGTGGTGGGGACTGACTTTGAGGTGGTTCCTGGGGCTGCACTTGAGCTGGATGCCAAGAATTGGTAGATGCCTGTTGTTGTGCTTGTGTTTGTGCTTGAGCCCAGCTAGTCACAGGAGCAGGCTCAGGCTGCAGGGTAGAATTCATATGACCCTTTTCCTGAGCGGTCACTTGCAGAAGCTGTTGTTGAGATTTAGGCTCCGGGAGAGTACATGGGCGCTGTTCTTCTGTGGTGGTGCTGGCAGGAGCTTCCTGGGGGGCAGGAGGGGGAGAGGGCTCAGAGGCAGGTGCAGGGTTTGGCTCTAGTTCTGGAGCAAGTGTAGTCTCTGTGGTGGGGGCTACAGCAGGTGTGGATACACTATTTTCAGCTTGTTGAGGCATGTCCTGGTTGCTCACTTCTATCGGTGGGAACCATGGAGGAGAGTTGGGGTTGATCACAGGCTTTGGAGCCACTGGTGGAGGATTCTTTTGTTTAACTCGTTGAGACTGCAGGAAATTACAAGCCTCAGCCCCAAGGCTAAGGTAGTCTTCCTCAGGCCCTGACTCAAAACCCAACTTCTTGTCATTTCTGTTGAGGAGGTTTAGCAGTGCTGGGTTTGGTGATACTTTTGGTGCTTCCTTAAAAGTGAACATTGGCTTGCCAGCATTTCTTCTCCTGGAGTCCGACAAAAGCCCAGTGCGACTTGCAGGGGTAGAAATGCGCTCATCCCGGGAAGCTATCTGCTCTCCTTGGCCCACAGAATCTTGATTGGTCCCACTCATTGCGGGAGAATAAGGGGAAGTCGCCATGTTTTCTACTGAGAAAGGCTTTGCAGTACGATTGTTGAGAGAACTCTGCATTTCATGTTGGACTGTGCCATTGATGTTTGTAGAATAGTGCTGCATTTGCTGTTGCTCTTGATGATATTCTTGCTGCTTCTGATACATTTGCTGTTGTTGATAATGTTGTTGTTCATACTGCTGTTGCTGCTGATACTGCTGTTGTTGTTGTTGGTAGTTCTGTTGTTGCGCATAGTACTGCTGTTCCTGATATTGCTGGTACTGTTGTTGGTGTTGGCTTTGTTGATGTATATTTACATCCATGTAAGCATGACCTTCTGTTGTGGACTGCATATAGGAGTGCTCTTCTATCTTTTTATCAGCCATCTGCACTCCTTCCACGGCAATCCCCTGGCGCCTAAGCTCCTCATGTTCAGCAGCAATCTCATCCATCCGCTGACGCCGTTGGGCAAACATTACGGCACCCTTGCCCTTGGTGTCAGGCAAACATTCCATCTCTGCTTGGTTGTTCAGGTTCCTTTCAATCTCAAGAAGACCCTTGTCCCAGTTGATAGTTAGCACACCTTTGCTACTATGGGCATTAGTGAGAAAATGCTTGTCTATTTCAGAAGCGTTTGGAGCCACAAGTGTAAATTCAACAGTGTGGGTTTCTTGTTTGTTGTCTTCGTTTTCCTTATCCTCTTCGTCGCTGTATTCTGGTTCGTCTTCTCCTGTGCCGTAGCTCACAAGTGTGTATTTCTTGGCCCTCTGCCGATGTTTCTTGAACATCAACACCCCCTTGTTGTTGGGGTTGGACCGAGTAGCCGTAAGGAGGAGAGCAATACGTTTACATTTGGATTTGGCCTCCTTCACCTGCTTTTCAGATAGACTCTCGCTGCGCCTGAGCCCTGTATAGAGAAGGAAAAGAGAGCTCAGTGTTTAGAATAAAGGACACTAAAATAAAAGCTTGTCTTAGATGAATTTGACAACTGACATTGTATGCATTAATAAAAGTGGAACAGTGGAGTTAAGATCAACACGTTTGGTGGATGTTTTTGCTGAAGAAAAAAAACAAAATTTTTTGAAAGAGCTTGCTTTTCTAGGTCTCCCTAGAAAGTTTTTTTCTTCTTCTTTTTTTCACTTTTCAGCTCTTTGATCACAAGGGCATCTTCAAGTCAGTCCTTGCATACTGTATCTGCATTGATCATAATAGTAGTTACTTTTAATTATGAATGTGGAAAACTTTTTTTTCAAAATTTGCCCATCCTGAATGTCAGTCAGAGGTAAAGTTGTATTTTATCATATAAACGCCATTTTGGTTTATCACTCATCTAAGACTAACAATAGAGCTTGCACAAATAACATTGTGACAGATAAGAAATTAATTTTCGAATTAAAGTTAGCAAAGTCACAAAGCAGTTAATTTAAGCGTGTAACATTCCACTATCATCCTTAAATACCAAATACCAAAATACATCCAATGTTCTCATTAAAAGCAGAATAACAACAGACTAGTAAACCATCAATACTGTATGACTGTGGATGAATCAATTCGAACACACAACAAATATGTTGTAAACTAAGCTATTAACTGATTCCTTTACATTATTAGCCCACACATAATATTTATCCACCTAAAGCTATGTGCTTTTCCTCATTTGCTCATTCAGTTAAACATAAAACATCAACCCATAAAGCAATCATAAAATCCTCTGACCCATGTCTAATATCCTCATTTGTTCACAGACAATTAACTAATTAAACTATTTGATCTTCCCCATATAGTAGCCTGCATGCATATCTTTACCACTCCTTATCTGTAAGTTCACAAACTGTCCACCTAAAACCTTCTGTTCTTCTTAAATCTGTCACATTTGCTGACACTTAGGCCAATCTGATAACAGACATCACACAACAAAGCCACTTTTAAACAATCCAACAATGCAAGGCTGTAATAAAATAATACGTAGCCTTCCTTTTTCATATTCCTGCAAGACAAACCTGGAGGTGGTGGAGACAGCGGGAGTGAGCAACGGACTCCCTTTTTTAGCTCAGTTAAAGCATCCAGTTTGAGAGGATCAGGTAACGGGCTAGGGGAGCACATGCTGGTGTCTGTCAAAAGGCCACTTCTGCAGGCATCATCAGCGTGCTGGTGTTATATTTATGTCTTCTACACAGCTCAGAGCAGTGCCTGAGTATCCATATTCATCATCAAGCCTCTTCAAATGGATAGTATAAGAATTTTCATAAAGTGTAATAGCTTCTTACATGTGATCAATAAACATGTTTTTCTCCCTTTTGATTCTTTATATCTAGCTTCTATTTGCACCGTGCATCCATACGATCACTTTGATTTTGTTGTAGTTTAGGTAAGACCCAGAAGTATGTGCTTCCATTCAGAGGAATTAGCACCCTTCTCTAACTGCAGTGAGAGACACACTATTTTGAGGAGCACACACACACACACACACACACACACACACACACACACACACACACACACACACACAAACTGGACATTGTGCTTTGGAATGCACATATGTTGTTGACAAATGCAATTTAGTGTTGACCTATCAACATGCAGATACCCCCTTAAAGAATAGACTACATCTTTATGACACACACACACACACACACACACACACACACACACACACACACACACACACACAAACACACACACAAAGAAATAGTGCACACCGGGATAATACTCCCTGGTAAAAATAGAAATAGTACATAGGTACATACTGGCGTGTCTTGCCCGATGCTTGTTGGGTTTGTCTGGATCGCCCTCAGAATCAGAGTCCTGCTCTTCTGCTGGTGTCGCCTCTTCTGAGGGAGTTCTGAATGAGACAGTGGAAGACCCAGGCACCCCCTCGCAGTGCCCTTCTCCTTCTTCTCCTTCGCTTTGGGATCCAACACTTCCACTGACCCTGGGGCCACCCACACTCAAGATGCCCCTCCCTGCTCCTGATGCTGCTGGCTGCTGCAAAATGACCTCCACCTGCCCCAGCATCAAAGGAGAGCTGAGCACCACTCCACGCTGACCGAGCGGCTCTCTGACAGAACACGGTACGTAGTGTGATGCGGTGGTGGTGTGGATTGTCTCAACAGTCTCTTTGTTTGAGAGTTCTCCTTCGACCCCATGAGCACTCCCAAGAGAGGTGCAGCCCACATCGTCCAAGGTTTGCTCGGACAGGGACACCTGGAGCTCGACCATGGCCCCAGGGGAGAAGCACCGGCGTGCTTCTTCACCATTTTCCTTAAAAGCAGGCTCCCGGCCTCTCCGATCACCAGATGAGGGAACATGTAGCTGGGTGTGAAGCAGCTGCGGTTCCTTGGGGAACTCCCCACAAGAGGCCTCGTCCTGGGACTCAGATATGTAGAGTTTCCTTGGGCTTTGGGACCTCTCCTTTGGGGAGAAGATGTGGATGGTGGTGCTCTCTAAAGCCTCACCAGAGGAATCTCTCTCACCATATGTCTCTTCTGATTCATAGTCTTCTGGGGGGATGGTGCAGTATCTTTCAGAGGAGAGGGGAGAACAGGAATGAGTGAGTAGTGTACCTTTTCTTAGTTCAGTAACCATTGTTGATCATTAATATCATTGAGAGATAATGTCACCTCTTATAATATACGTTCTTTAAACAGGGCATTGTGCTTTCGGACTTGTGCATTTAAAGATAATTGACTATTATGTAAATACAAAATCTCTATGCTACCTTTAACCATGTGTTTTCTTTTTTACTTTTCCTTCCATAAAAAGACAGATGTAATGTCCACATATTACCATAATACCATTTGAATAAGAAATACATCTTCACATTAAATTGTTGAGGAAGTAAAGCTTGTCTCCCATTGCTGAAGTTGTCAAAGTAATCAAGCAGATTTCATCTTCATGCAGCAAGTTAAATGAAAGGGTCAGGTCACTGAAAATGAAGGTAATCACATTTCACCATCACTCTCAAGGTCAGCAAGGAATAGCATAACAGAATGTCATTACCTCTTACTAAAATTATTAAAATTAAATTGATTAGAAAGCAGCGTGTACTCATTTTCTCCAAATGGGAAATGGGAAAGAGTGACATATCATAATAATACATTTTGACAGCTACAAGCTGAGGTCATCTGCTCTCCAAGTCTACAGAGACAATATTTTATAGTCATGTAGTCAGAGAAACAATCCTAATGCAAATCCTGTCCCTTACTTATAGTCTTGCTGTAGCCAGAAAAAACAACAACTTTAAATTAGATTCAAGAACTAGATACAACTTTAACTGTATATTGCTCTGCAGTTTAAATGTGGGTACATAAGGGCATCAATATTTGAGAACATGTCACTCTGATAAACACACTGGCAATAGCCACTGAGTAATGGCTGAGCAGCTGCATGTCAAGCACACACACAAATCTGTAACACCTTGGCCAAGCTAGTTGGAAGGTCAGCATGACTGAAACACATTAAATTGCCAATTCCCACAGACATGAATGCACATATATACACAGACAGTCAGTGGTTCACTGAGCAATGCAAAAGGGCACAGGCCATAAAACAACATACCATCTAAATGCTAATACAGTGCTGCATTAATCATGTTGCATGGCTGTTGTGAACACCAAGAACCTACAGTACTGCATGGTTCAGTTGTCATGACATACAGATACTGTTGTGTTTCTGAATGTACCACTTCGCTATCATTAATTTAACGGCTGTTATGTGGCCCTACCTTTTGACAAGCAGCTGCAGACCGTCGATCGATGTGTCAATGAGTGCAAAGGCTCGTAAAAGGGTGAGATACGCACATGGCTCTCCGTTGAGTGACACCACCTCATCGCCTTCTTGCACTCCAGCTAGGAAGGCACGACCACCTTGTTCTACCTGTGCAAGATCAAACCTTAGTTAGAGGACAAGAAACTAGAAAAACAGACATTTCACATACCAGGTCAGTGTCCATCATCAGCTTAGGTAAACTCTTCACTAACAGCATCAGAGCATCACCATTAGGTAACAGTAACCTCAGCTGCCAGTGACCTCCCAAAACACAAATGTACTCCCTCAGATAAAGATCTTGACCAGCTGTGCAGAGAGGATGCCCCAAGTGTGAGAATTGCCCTCAAACCTTCACATACAGCCCAGCTACGACAGTGTTGCTATATACAGAAAGTCATGTTGTCAATGGCTACTAAGCTCATAATGCATAATGTAGCTACATAATATTGCTGTAGGCCAGCTCTTCGCAGATCCATTTAAAGGTTACCTCTTCATAGTTAAACTAATTACTGATGGTTTCATTTCCTTGCAATTGGTTTATGAGGCCTATAAAATGATTCATTAATAGGGAGGTTTTCATAACAAGGAGAAATACTCCATACATTTTGCACAAAAGGCCACTTATACAGCTAAAGGAGTAAATTATTACTTCAGTACCATGCAATTAAAGGATATACTCTCAGGAAATATGTTAAGATACTTTGCAAATGCATTGCTGGATTTTCATAAATGTAAAGCATAAAAAATGTAGAATGTTGAATGCATGAGGATAACACACCAAACACACAATCATCTCCGTGGACATGTATACAAATCGAGACACTTGCAGTTAAACAATCTTGTCACTAGATGGCGACGCACGTACACACATCTTTTACTGCTAGAAGAGAATCCCTGTGTCAACATTTACACAATAAGCATGGGGAAAGACTTTAGTGTATGTCCAAAAACACAAAACTAGTTTTGTGCACCAAATGCAGAGCGATTTAGAATATACATACCGGAACCATATTAAAATAAATCTCAATGAAACAGTTCATCATCTCTCTGGCATAACTTTATTTGCTTGACTTTTGTTTCATTGTTTGTATTTATATTTTTACAAGGCAGATGCAAATATACAGTGTATAAATATATATACTACATACAAGGAGCAATACATACCTGCCTATGCTTTACATAACCTTAAAAACATAAGTCCTACGAAATAAAATGAGCCTACTTTGTTAAACATACAAAAATTATTTATGAGTGACTTTATAGAGCTGGTAACTTTCAGATAAAAACCCCTCTGACTCCATCCCTGAGTTTTTAAGAGTAAACCGTGTGCAAGCAGGCCCTATAAGGCAGCCGTTGTGCCGGTGTGCCTGTGTTTTGGGACCCCTCATTACAGGGAGAATGGTTTGTCTGGAAGAAGGCCACAGCAACCGCTCGTGATCCAAAAAAGGAGGGGAAACATTTGTTGTTGTCTCTACTCGCAACACAAAGATACACAGACAGTCAGGTAATGTCCAAAAGAGGCAGATACACCTAGTGTCTCACACTTGTTGGCCAGATTTTTCAAATAAAGTGCTTTCCAAAAATACCATTGCCCTGATCAACAGAATTTACTACTGACATCATGTGGTGCCACAATTACACTTTATATGTCTGTGTTATTCTAGGTTGCCCATTTTCAAATGATCTATTTAATAGGCTTCAACACAAGAGAAAATCACAGGAAATACAGGACTTGCTTAATGTGTCCACATAGCTCCCGGCAGTTCCTGCCCTTCACAGCTTTAAACAATTATGTTTTTACATATGAGGAAAATATTTTCCAGCTGCCATACAGGTAGCACCCACACCATGTGGGAAGATAGTTACATTTAATCTCTGTTCTTCTAACAGGAGAGGTGTAGAAGCATTTTGTTGGCTGGAGAGTTTAGTTTACTGCATTAATTTGTCAGGGACGAGGTACAAAAAACATGATCCTCATAAGTGGTATATTATGCATTATGTATATCAGATCTAGCTACTAGCTAATTCCCCTTCCACTGCCAACAATGTCCAACTTATTGCAAACACATTGCATTGTATTATGCTGAATTATATTGTATTAGAGTGTTAATGCAAGAGTTCCAGTTCTCTTTATTTATTATTAACATTAATTTGAGATAAGACAACGTATACATAGATATGTCAACGATATAGATTATCAATAATATTACAAGTAATATGATTCATTAATGACTAAAAAGCACAGATGTTTACTTTGATAAACTTAACAGGGGATCAAAGTAAATATATAGGTACATTTTGCAACATTTACTTCTGTCATTGTCTCAGATAAACTGAGGGAGTGTTCCTATATGGCTTCTTAAGAAAAATATATCACAAAACTCATTTTGATTTGGCTGGAAAATGCTTTGTCATAAAACTAAAAAACAAACTGTTGGTCAGTCACATCGAAGTCCAGCTGGGCCTCACTTTGGCTGCCACTGGCAAAGAGCATTCAGAGCCAAAAACACTGCAACTCACAACTATATCATCAAAATATAAATCAGTTGGAGCATTGTTCTTAATTGGTTTCGATTATGTGAAATAGGAAAGGGGAAAAACAAGCACAGTCATAATCTGAGGTCCCTGATTTCTCCCAAAACCAGGATGTGGATGTTTTGCTGAAAACACAATGCCAAAAACTCCAGTAAAGGAAAGAGTCGTGAAGCACTTTGTTTACTCTGGAAAAACAGCACTGAATGAATGAAGCGATGGCATTTCGCTGATTACTTGGCAACCTAATAAGATTCCTATGGTGCACTATTAGGACTGACAAATTGGCAACAAGAGCCCCCTTTGCTCTGTACAGGGCAAGATAACCCAGGCAGAGGAAGATGACTTTTATTACAAGCTATGAATATAATTAAATGGAACAGAGATAGCATTGTGAATACCAGTAGTTCACATTAGTATAGACTAAGAAATCTCAAACTTGCATTAAGATTACATTTGCTTTGTCATTCAGTGTTCCATAACTAATCTGATGGATGTTGACATTCCACATACCAAGATAGCATACCTTAGTAATTAGGAGGGGGGGTTCTGTTACATATTAGATCTAAGTTTTCACTTTTGCTAAGGCATTCAAAACAAGCATTACAATGTTATGTCCCTGTGTCAACATTTACACAATAAGCATGGGGAAAGACTTTAGTGTATGTCCAAAGACACAAAACTATTTTGTGCACCAAATGCAGAGCATAGATTTAGAATATACATACCAGAACCATATTAAAACCAATCTCAAACAGTTCATCATCTGTCTGGCATATGTTATTTAGATTTAAATTGTTCCATGTTTTTCTCAAGTGCGTTGGTGTATTTGTGGGTCACAACTTGTAAAATCTTGTATTTTGCAGTTTCTGTAGCTTTAAAAAATAAAGTGACTTCATCCACTTTGTACTCAGACCAGGACGCCGAAGAAGAAGAAGAAAAATACTGCCTCCCTTATATGGAAAGAACCTTTTAAGAGTGGATACCCCGTGCCCTTACACTGTACTGCCTGTCAGTACTCTGAACAATCACTTTCTCCCAAGAAACAAAACACAGTTTCCACTACATTCAACAGAAGCTTTGAAAAACACACATTTTATCAGACACAGGGGAGCCTAAAAGGTAACTGTCATGATCTTGGTATGTTTGCTTTTTTGACTTTTACTGTAACTAACAGACTTGGCTCTCTGTCCTTCCCACAAGAAACGTTTGGAGGTATGTTTAGATTTATGCCTTCCAGATGAGGTGGACTAAATCCCCCGGATGCCCTACACTGAGACATAAGCATCATGTAGCTACTTCACTTTAATAAGCCAACACTTAAATGCAGTGTATTCACAAGGCTTTTTGAAGCTAGAGTATCTAAACACCACGTTAAGTCTAAAATAAGACATTTTGATTGGATCTTGAAGTTTTGTGCAGCCTGCAGATTTTGTATTTATGTCCTTTTGTTTATATATTTCAATACAACTTTTTACCATATAACAATTATAATTTATTACATGCTGTTATTCTGATAAAAGCCACTCACCAAATGCCATTAACAATGATAATAATGCCTTTTTCAGTCGCTTCAAATCAATTAACCAGATGTTTATGAGCCAATTTGAAGCTTCAGTGGAAGTGTGTCCACTCAATTAGAAGAGACTATTTCATGCCAGCAAATGTGGAAATACTATCTATATTCATACAATAAATCACAAAAAGTCACAAATGAACATCAGAATTGTGGCTTTGATTGTTTTAAATGTGTAAAGCATCTGTCATTAGAATGATCTATTGATTCTTTCAGAGTGCTCTCTCCTGGTGGAGCTTTGATGTCGCAGGAATGCAGCTTAAGATAAACATTTACATGTTCACTACATCGGCGACAAGTTGATGAGGGATCAGTACATCTTAAACACTTGTTGCCGTTATACCATATATAGTTTCAGCAGCTCTTCAAAGTAAAAACCCCTGGCTTTTCCTCTACTGTCCATTTACATCACAGCAAAATATCTAAAAGTAATCTTGAGTAATCTTGTAGTCTGTATTTCTGCATTTTAATTGATCTGACATTTTTATTAGAGCAAGGTGCAATAAAACTTCTGAATGTAACTATCTATTTGGAGTTTATTTGATAATCCACACTCATACAATATATTATGCATAGAATAAACATAACATGGAAGATACTACTGTCTAGAAAAAGTACAGTATATGAAATGAATGAATATACTTAGGCATATAGGAATTAACAGTGTTCCATAAGGAGCAAAATCAATTCATGGTGTGTGTGATCATGTCATCACAGATGACTAGTTACAGAACTGCATTGTATTTTAAAGATATAAACAGTTGCACATTGCAAGACATACGCTTGTGACAGATGGGTCAAAGTATAAAGCATTGACATGCAAATAATAGCCTAATGCAAACAACAATACCATCCATCTACTACCTTAAAATGCTGTGTCATGTCCTTGCAATATGTAATGGAATGTCTGGATCATAAGAAAAGTGGCATCATCAGAGGGAGGATGACATCCTCTGCTATCAGGCTAACCAAATACCATGTAGCCAAATTAGTTATAGCATGACCTACAATTTGCCTAACCTCCTTTCTTACAACTAGGCCTATTTGAATGTTTTTTTAAAGTTACATCAGCTTAGTTTTAGATGACTTTTTTTGTTTGCCTTGGCATTACTGCATAACGCACATATTCTTCACTCTTCAGGTTGGCTACTCATACGAATAATGCTTTGCTTTCTTGCTGAACTTTTTGTGAGTGATAACAGATCACACTGCCCTAGGCTTCACACTCTCTCTTGGCTTTGACCATATAAGGGTCCCGAGGAATCTTGCACCAAAACACAGCCAACGCACACAAAAATGCAGCGAAAGAATTCTCTCCCACCAGGGTTTCAACTTTTTTTACACACTGAACTCAACACAACTCAATTAAAACTGATTCCATATATGTACTTGTTATCCAAACCGGGGAATTTATAGGATCCACTCTATACTTTTTGTTGTATCATCTTTGCAGTGAGAACCCAAGGCTCTCAGATGACTTTACAATAAAAAAAATCCTGCTATCTCAAATAAATACCTTAGTATATTCATACACATATATATACATACATACATATATACATACCTGGGAAACTAAGAAAGGTCTGTAGGTGTCCCCCTCTCCCTCTCTTAGGGTGAATCCCCAGGGTGCACCACCACGCAGCGTAACGCAGATGTAATCCCCGGTGCCCATACTGCGCACAGCTCCTCAGCCAAACCTCCAAAGCGCGATCATTGAGCTGTCAACCGGACCAGCAGCACTTTAAAAAAAAACACCTCCACCACAGCGCTGTATAATCCCCATCATCTGAGTTCTCCCTGAGTCCAGCCCGCTCAAGAAACGTCACGGCACACGGACCCGCCTGCAGGCGCTGCATGCGCTGCATGCAACTGGTGGTTTGTCAGGATGAGCTCTTGGATGTGTATTTTACACTCTGCCTAACATCACGCACTATGGCGTCCTAATAAACATGGAAGAACTGCTAGGCCCAGGTGATACTAAAACAAGCTAAATGTCATCCAACTTCTGCAGAAAATAGCTTTACATTTTGATAAAATATTTCAAATGATAAATCACAGACAGGTATAGTGTTCAATTCTCTCTTACAGCAACGTAAGAATATTGTGTATTATTCTGCATCGGTAGAATTGTGCGATCCCATCCTGTTTTCGGGCTATTGCAACCAAACATGGTTTATTATCTCCATTAGCTGAGTGTTTTGGCTGTATAATTCTGCCTCCTATAGTGTTAGTGTCTGCAGTGACATTACTTCATCAGGGCCATAATTGGGTTTAAGAGGTCTGGGGTTTGAATTGCCCATGCAATTGCCCACTTTTTTTTAAAACACTGTATGATTTGTGTTAATAAAATGTAAATTACTCCACAACTTGTGACCGACATACAAAAATGTTATCATTATACTGTATCATGTTCTATTGTAATTGTTCTTATTTTGTTTGCACTGTGTTTACTGTTATGGACGAAATCATCACCATGTCAATGCATACTTGACAATAAACCGTTTCTGATTTCTGATTCTATATCTATATATTTTGTGGCCCTAGAACTTAATCCTATCATTTGCTTAATCAATACATTTATGAAAATTAAAAATAATTTTCTTCAGTTGTCATCATCCATATTTTAAAATTTAGTCTCGCTAGGGTGTATTTTTTAGCTGTTGTTCTCCGTGTTTAGATAATGATGAACGCATGCATTCAGTGTGCTGACCATAGACTGTATAAAATTGGTGCTGACGTGTATCAGAGCCATGTCTTTTTTTCTCTATCCCTCTGACGTTTATGGGTTCCCTCTCTTTCACGCATGCGTACACCACTAGATACGACTGACTCGCATATGTCAATGCTGACTCGTAGCTAAAAACACATCGACCAAAGTAAAGCCAGAAGTTCCACTGTTTACTTTTCAACATCAAAGCATAACGTAACGTTTAAAAAACATGTTTTACAGAACGTCAATATTGTTTTATTAAGCTGTAAAAAACTAAGTTTTAGAAAAAACGAGAATTGTGTTTGTGTCATTAATGTCGTAAAAGAACGTTTATTCTTAATTACGTATTTTATTTTGAAATATCCAACCGGAAACGTTGAGTCTTTTCCTCTTTGGTGGATTTCGTCGCGTTACCAACGTAGCGACCGGCGCTTTGGTAGAGTTTGACGTGGCACTCTGCTTTCACTGAGGGCAATATACAGTGAAGAGGACTCTGCCTAATATTCAGGTAAATACCATCACGACAATATTTACACATGTAGCTAGTCAATACACATGTGTAATTCTATCTCGTTTAATCCTTTTTTTTTTTTTTACAAGGTATTTATGTTAAAAATGAATGCGCTTCTGGTGCAAAGGAAAACTTTGTAGTAATTTCCGCGTAGCTAGCAAGATGTTTTCTATCAATATCATCACTGGACGAGGTGAGGTGCTGTGCTGTCATGTTAATGCGCTCTTTCGATAAGGTGTTATATGTTATAGCCATGGTACTAACGTACTACACAGAGGACAATATGTGTGTCCGTTCAGCTGGATGCGAATTGAAGGAAGGCAGCTGCCTAGGGATGCTCATCTTTAGCCATAACGGTCTTTGACGTGGCAATTCTCGGAAGTGGCAGACACGATAACTATTGAACTGAACAATTATCCACGGTTATTTGTTGTTTTTTATGCTTTTTGTTTGGCTCCAATGTGTTATATCTATTTATTATGTAGTAATAAAGGGTTTTCGTGGAGATGTCAGTACGCAGCTGTTATTCTTTTGTTGACCCAGCTGTGCCAAAGTTCAACTTGTTTTAAAAAGGTTTGACACCCTGAAAAGGTCTACAGGCCCATTGCTTTTATACCTTTTATTGTGGAAAGGTGCAGTTGTCTGCACGTGTTCTTTAAATGGCTTTTTTACCGCCGGCATATATATGAATATTTATATTTCTGGAATTGTGCAAATGCGAGGTAGTATAGCTCTGACAGCAAAACAGAAATGGACATGTAACCTCACTTGAAGATAATATTAGCAAGGTAAGGCTCCTTATCTCTCAATAAGCAGTGTCAAAAGTCCATGTTAAGTTACACGAGTGTTGATGATTGCATGAGGTCAAATATCAGTTGTTGTTGGTGTGGCTTTTTAAAATGCTGTAAAAAAAAAAAAAAAAAAGAAAAAAAAGAAGAGAAATAGGCCTAGATTCAATAGGGTGGAAGCAAACTGTCCAGATATTGGAAGGTTGTCACCAGAAGTTGTCAGTTAGGAAGTTATTTGTTTACATTTACAAAGTACTACCTAAAAAAGCTTCATTGATTTCTGGTATTTGTCAAGAATAGGTGGAAACACTAAATTCCATGTATACATCACGCAAACTTAAAATTTCACTGTTTCAACTTAACAGGTTGTCAAAACTCATTCATCTGGGGATGAGAAGACAGTAACATCCCTTCAAAATGAGTCAACAGGGTTATGTTGCTGCACCCCCATACTCCCAAGCCCAGCCAGGGATGGGGGGCTACCAAGGTGGATTTGGGACTGGTCCTGCACAGCCCCTCTATGGGTACTATGGGGGACCGCCCCAGGCATTCACCGCTCCACCAACAGGTAAAGGACTTCTACTCTTGTATTTGGAATGTTTCCCAAATAACATGGGTGGTGTTTAGGCTTTCATTTAACAAGTCCAATCTTACTACCTAGCATGATCACCTCATTCATTCTTGAAAAATATCAATTGTAGCAACCAGCGGCACAAGCAATATACAGTAAATGTATTGGCTTTAATTTAAATGTTGCAGCACATTGAATCATGCTCTGTATAAATGAAGGACAAACAAGTCCCTAGACTCTCAGTAGAGCTACTAACATACTAAAGGTCTCTGGAAAATAACGTCAAAGACAACATACAAGAAACTGTCATGCTTTCTTGACAAAGACAATGTACAGCACTGGAACCAGGTTTCTGTTTGGATCAATTATTTCAGGCAAAGAGATCTGTTTGAGCAAACTACACACTTAACTCTGTGTAGCATTCCTTTAAAAATCTGTCTCAGTCTGCACATGTCCACATTGATGACCAAACTCTGACCCTCTAAGAACCTTAAGCTACATATTTACAGTGAAAAAGTCAAGAAACAAAAAAAGTAATGTTCAGATGTTTTGACAAGCTGTACTTTGCCGGATATACTGTATCAAAGATTTTGATCTAGAATGAGTTTACTTCTGATACAGTGAGGACCATAAACTTATACTGTACACATGGTGTCTGTTACTCACTGCAGGTATGATGAAATTACCAGTTTCCTCTGCTGCCGGTATGCCTCCACCCCCAGAGTCCAGTCAGTACAATCCAAATGTCCATCAGAATGGTGCACATCATCAAAGGTAACAATTTTCACTAAACAGCAACTGTTTCGCATGTCAGATTTTCTCTCTGAAATCAACAAAAATAGCGTAAGAATGTGCAAGTATTGCAGTTGAAATAGATGAAAAAAGATATCTACAGGTGATGAACCATAGCGGGCCAATATTTTTTTCTTGGCAAATCATTTAGAAACTTTGTGATCGTCTAAGAAGACATGTTTTTTTAATCTACAAGGATTAGAAGCAACAGATCTATTCAGACCATGTTAGCAAAAATGTCATAGTATACTGCAAATTAAAAACAGCTTTTTAGTATACTGCGCATCATGAGACGACACTGTACCTGCTGTATATTAATAAGTGTTCTTATATTCCTCAGATACCCTGCTCCACCAGCTGTTTCTGCTTCTTATGGACAACCTCTACAGTCCCAATACAACAGCATGGCCTCTTCAGCCCCGCCTCCAACGCAGCAGCTCACCAATCAGATGAGTGCTATGAACTTTGGCAACTATGGTTAGTCTGCGATTTACGGATTTATTCTCGTTACAGATCATACAGCAGGGAGTGACATACATAAATAACATCAAACAAAATAGAGCAGCCAAGTAATCTGCTTTATTGATTTTAGTATTTCAGTAGTCAGGATGAGACAGGGATTAGAACAATGGCAGCAAGTATGTACTCACCAGACTGTATTGCTTCATTTCACTTCTTACCGCAATTGTGTAGCCTCAGGTCCCATGCAGAGCCCTCCTCCAGTAAGCTCTGTAGCCCAGCAGCCTTTCCAAACACCCCCTCCTTCAGCAATGGGCCAGCCACAGATGCCTCCAGGTGCGCAGTCACCCCACATGTCCCCCCAGATGTCTCCACCACAGTTACAGCCAGGAAATATGCAAATGGCAGGCCAACCAATGACAGGCCCACCGATGTCAGGCCCACTGATGTCAGGCCAACCAATGACAGTTCCACCTATGACAGGCATGGGTAGACCCTTCCCTGGGCCACCTGCTTGTCAACCAGGATACCCACAGCAAGCAGGTAACTGTGACACTGTAAACCAAGAAAGGTTGATATCACACCAGTCAAAATAAGTATTCTTAAAGGGACATTACAGTTTTTTTGACAACATTGTATCAGTTACTTACTGGTAGTGATACTGATACATGGTCATTAGCCCAGCGTACAGATTATGTGGTCAGAGAAATCACCTGCTTGACAGACAGAAATTAACAACAACAAATTGGGGCAGTTAATATGAACAGAAAATGTTTAATCTTTTCATGCAGTTTGTCTTTGATGCTTGAATCTCCTCTAATGTTGCTCTGTGTCATAACTATTTTGTCTGGTCAAATAGTTATGTAATAGTCTGGCAGAAGAGTTATCAAGCTATATCCTTTTCATAAACATCAAAACAGTGTTTTCTCATTGCTAGTTTTGGAGCTGTCATATCAGAACTTAATATACAACTTACATTTAGTCATCAAAACAGAGCTCTGCTGCACACAATTCTACACTGTAGCAAATAAATATAATTTAATAGCCAGTATATCCTGTTTTTATGTACAGGTCAGTTTGGTGGAAACATGGCTGGACCCCAGCCAGGCATGCCAGGAGGTCAGTTTGGTGGAAACATGGCTGGGCCCCAGCCAGGCATGCCAGGAGCCTTCCCTGGAGCACCAGGCGGACTGGCGGGACCACCTCAGAAGAAACTAGACCCTGACTCTATCCCCAGCATAGTGAGTAGACGACTAATCCTCCTGAGACTTCATACGTTCACATACCAACACACCACATATGTCATTCCACATTTTCTGTCTGGAAATAGCAGCTTATTAATTCATCAAAAGGTGTCTGGGAAAGTTATTTGCATATTCTCTTTTGTTAACATTACTGAGTATTCACATTTCATATTTGGGCATATACTCAAGCAAAAGCAAACATAAACTTGATGAACATTGCATTATTTGTTTGCCATGTAGTTAATCTGAAGTATCCGTTGTAACATGTTGTCTACCTAACAACTCTAGAGGAATCAGATAGATAGTACTGTAATGCATAACTCGTCTGCTTTAGACTCAAGTCATTGAGGATGACCAAGGAAAACAAGGGGGAAAGGTCTACAAAACAAACCTCAGAGGACAGGTTCCACCTCTGGTTACCACCGACTTCACAATAGAGGACCAAGGTAACTCATCATAATAACACTTAAACCTCTATCCATGCTCAAAATATTTATAATAAATCTGTAGCAACTGTAGGTGAGCATCCAATTATCCCCATTAAAACTGTTTTATTGTTTCTTTCATTTTGGAAAGAAGATCAAAAAGTTTTTTAAACAGTTCTATGTGTACTTCATGTTGAGCATGTTGAGCAATCTTGTCTGTGTTATTTGTGGTATGCACTTTTATAATTTATAGGCTTCTGCTCAAAATGTAAACCTTTCTTTGAGAAATTTAATTATTGACTATTTCTGGTAATCTTAAATTAAACAAGGAGCTTTACTGTCCAAAGAGTGGTAACAGAAATGTGGTCTGTCATAATATCGACATCATCGACCCTTCTTTTTGCTAATCCCAGGCAACGCCAGTCCCAGGTTCATACGCTGCACCACCTACTCCCTACCCTGCACCGCCGATCTGGCCAAACAGTGCCAAGTGCCCCTGGCTTCCATCATTAAACCCTTTGCCAGTTTGCAAAAGAATGAGGTAAGTCGTGGTTTTACTTATAACTTAAAGCCAGTTGCCCCATTTAAAATAAACCCCCCAAAAAAAGAGAGAAAGACTGAATAGATTCCAACTGTCCAACTCTCGCAGGGAATGATAAATTCAGAGTGACAATTTATTTCTGACGGTTGGCCACCAAGAATCCATCGCTTGAGTACACTGTTATACAGCACTGTGTCCAAAAGTTTTGATGATTGTTTTCCCACTGTATGTTTATACATTGATGATGTTCAATCAGTCTGTACTTTTTGAAAGGAAGAAAAAAACGGAAGGAAAAAAATTCCCCAATACAAAAAAATCTTCTTGGGTGGGCCTAAATTCTATATATGGGAAACATTCATCCCACACCAAAGCATTTCTATCTTTAGAGTGCGCTGTGTTGAATGTTGTCCACTGTCATCTCAAGTGTGACTAATGAAACCTACAAGTACACATGTATGTGAATATCAGCAGTAGGAACACAAAATTATTGCATTTCCCATGGAGGATATTGTTATATTCTTCCATTTGAGTCTCACATAAAAAAAAAAAAATCTATTCTAAATCTAGCTGTTACAGGTAGTTTGGGCCTTAAAGGGGCTGCACTCGATATTCAGAACATTAATATAGCAGTAAACAACTTTTTTCTATGTAAAGATATAGTGGAGTAATGGCTTCCTGAGCAGAGAATAAAGTCACTCTCCCTCTTTCGCTATGCATATTAGTGCATGTGAGTGTGTTGGTATCAGGCTGATTACACACTGCAGGCGTGGCGTGAGCGTGGCGTTTCTGTTGGGTGTCAGCTGCGTGGATTTTGTCTGCCTTTACACACCAGAAACGTGTCTGACGCGGTGCTGCTGCTGCTAGCCTTGACACATGGATGTTTCTCATTGATAAAATTAAATACCATGTTAAACATATATATATATATATATATATATATATATATATAATATATACTGATTTGATTACAGCAAAGACAACGTCGGCAGTATTGATGGCAAAATAGGCTACAGAATATTTCGTTCTGTATTGACAGGTGCAATATTAGAAAATCGATTAAAAGAAAATTACATTCATATAGGCCTATCTGCATATCAAAACCTAGAGGCTTTCAAACATAAACATGTCATCTGTTAATATGTATTTGTGTCTAAATGACATATAAACATATTTTCCTATTCTATTTTGCCTGGAAACGCTTCCAACACGCTCGCGTCTCGCGTGAAAAATAGGCGTCGGTTCTATTTCTAGCAGGCACGCGTCTCGAGCCGTGCGTCTCGAGCCGTGCGTCTCACGCAGACAGTGTGTAAGCTCTAACCTGTTAACATGGGAGCCGAAATATAAACGGACACGCCACGCGGCTGACACGCTTGCGTGACGCGTCCAGTGTGTAACCGGCCTCAGACACCGTTGGCCGCGACAAAGCGTCTGTATTTGGCATCGAGTACAGTCCCTTTAATTTAGATACATGGTTTTGTTTATGATTTCCTACTGTGGCATTTAGTTGTAGGACTGAGATTGGTATATCTGCTTTTATTTTTAAAGTTTGGCACAGTAGAGTATTTAACCACCAAATGTACTTTTACTTTGATAGATGTCTCTGTGTATTACAAAAGTTAAGTTGTCCTGTAAGTGACCTCCTTTTGGATCATATGTGGTCCAAGAATCCTGCAGTAGATATTTCCCCCCACCACTCGCCTTGTCCCTTTGGCCTTTTTAGGCAATGTTAGCTTTCTCTCATCTGGCTTTCAGCTAATTAGCTAATGTCGGATCTACAGAGACCAATGGTGAAGAAAGTAGGTTTACAAAAGGAATCAAGCTTGAGTATTTTGCACTCTCAGATTTGATTCCATAGTGCGACATGGAGCATATTCACACTAAAATTTTACCAAAATAGTAAAAATTTACTCAATGCTCTAAGCATAGATATAAAACATGTACGTTTTATATCCATGGCTCTAAGTGTTTTATCTTAAAAGGGCATGCTGTTGTGCTGTTTTGTTTTCTGCATTGAAATAATATAAACACTTTCACTCTCCAATGTGAAGTCTCCAGTCTTATAATAAACCTACTTGCTTCTGTTTTATTTTAGTTGAGTTCATTTGAAGTTTTCAATTTTTTCTTAAATAAACAGTGTAAGACTACAGTCTTCGTCATCTGCAGGGCTGCATACGGTACTCAGTAGCAGTGCTGTGGTGTGTATATTAAACAGCTTCATGCTCAGCTTTTATATTCTACCTAAGACGAATCTTCTTTTTTTTTTGGGGCTTTTCTGCCTTAAATTGACAGGACAGCTAGGTGAGAAAGGGGAGAGAGAGGGAAGACATTCAGGAAATTGTCACAGCTCAGATTCGTACCCTGGACCTCTGCGTCAAGGCATAAACCTCTCAGTATATGTGCGCCTGCTCTAACCACTGAGCCAACCCGGCCACACAAGATAAATGTTCTTATATGAAAAGTGCAATGTGTATTGTTTGGGTGCCATGGAATAACTGATGCTTCAGACTGAGCAGTATGCACAAGAGTATGGTCCAAGTACAGTAAATATTGCATTGTTAAAACAGAGAAAAAGTCAAAGGAAATGATTTTACAATGAAAAGAAAAAAACATAAAAAATAAATAAAGGCCTAATGTAATTTAGGAACAGCTGTTGAAATCTTGACTATAATGTCTTTTTGTGTGTGTCATTGTGTAGACTCCACTATATGTTGTGAACCATGGGGAGACGGGCCCTATCCGCTGCAATCGATGCAAGGCCTACATGTGTCCCTACATGCAGTTTATCGATGGGGGGCGTCGCTACCAGTGTGGTTTCTGCAACTGTGTCAATGAAGGTACAGTACAATGCCAAATAAAAGATACATTGCGTTAACTTTGGAAATAAAAAAAGAAAAGTTCTTTAATTTAATTCAAAGAAAAGGTCAACCTTTAACCATTAATACATTGTGCACAATCAATTAGATTTCTCTGTCTTACCCTAGTGCCAGTCTTCTATTTTCAACATCTTGACCACATGGGCCAGAGGATGGACATCTACGAGAGGCCTGAGCTGTCCCTGGGATCCTATGAGTTTGTAGCCACCATGGATTACTGCAAGGTACAGGACTACTTAAGATCTGTCGACTACTATTCAATACACAGCATGCAGAGTGGATTAAGTTGATCAATAGAGACAAGCACTTAAAGTAAACATAGGGATTGCTGGTGTAAAGCAGATTTAATGCATAGATGAAAGACTTGCTTTTTCTGAAGGACTCTTTACATGATTCATCATAAGCTGATTATCAAAACCTAAGGCAGGACAGGCAGTGTTTAGCTCAGTGGTTTTGCAGACACTAGAAAGACAGCAATATTATTTGAGTGCATATCCCCATGGAGGCTGTGGCTGCTGAGAAGGCTGGCAACGCTGAATCACTCCACTGGCCTACTTTTGCTCTGTTTATTAAGACTTATAAACAGCCTCTGTAGCGACTATTAAACAAAAGGTGATTGTCTTGTCATGGGTTGTAACTGTGGAAACATAACAATGTCTTTCTGACAATCCCCTTCACACACACTCCATTGCCCTCCATTTAGGAATGCATAACTGTCATGGTCTCCTCACAGCTACCCCAAGTTATATGCAAGCACTAACGGAAACCAAATCTCTGGAATTTGAGAATAGTAAGGTGGAAGGAATAAGGGTAGGCCCACAGGTTTTGGGCCTCTGTTGATATTGTATGATTAAGAATTTCTAATTTAAATTAGATGATGCAGGACTGAAAAGGGGAATACTTTGTTTGGTCATGACTAGTTTATTCAGGAAGGAATATTATTTCTCATTTCCTTTTGAAATCAGGTATTTTATGCTGCATGCCTGTGAAGCCATGTTAGCTTGGAAAGATTTTAAAATAGCAACTGATTTATTACACCTGCTGCCTTCTTCTCACACAGAACAACAAGCCTCCGAATCCTCCCGCCTACATCTTCATGATTGACGTGTCCTATAACAACATTAAAAGTGGACTGGTCAAACTGATATGTGATGAGCTGAAGAATCTACTCGAGAATCTGCCCAGGTACATACACACACACACACACACACACACACACACACACACACACACACACACACACACACACACACACACACACACACACACACACACACACACACACACACACACACACACACACACACACACACACACACACACACACACACAGTACAGGTAGGAATGAAATATGTATCATCTGCTACATTAGGTGCTATGCATCTTCTATACCGACTTGTAGAGCCCTGTGCAAGAGACTACCGTCCACTAATACAGTTCACATCCAACATATGCCTTGCCGAAAAAGGACTTCCCTCAAGTCTTAAACACCAAGCCAACTATTTGTTCTCATCAGCTGAAAATTCTTGCATAAAGTTTTACAGATGGTGGGTATTGGTTAGGGAGAGCTGCTAAAAATGGAAAACATTATAGTGCAGGCTCTCATCTCTGAATGGAATCCAAAACAAAAAGCTTTGTCATACAGAAGACACTGGTTTTGTGGTAAGCATTACCCCGGAAGTACGTTTTTGATTTATCGCGGAGGAGAGGATGATGTACTTCACCTGGTTACTCCTAAAATACACTTTTGTCTTCGCTCCACTTCATTAGTGCCAGCAGCAATATATCCACATTTGTCTGCTGCCATGACATCACCCTTAAAACACTTAAGTGTACTCCAGATAAGACTCTTCAGCTGTGTTTGAAGCTTTACTTTTGTTTTTACAGGCCCTAAATCAAAGCATTAGGACAACCTGCATTTTTATATAGTTCATGTAATTGTGCAGTATTTGCCAAATGCAATTTAATTCACTCTAGATAAAGCTAGAGCCCAGTTTAAGTAAGTGCAGATGTAGACATGGACTTTTTTTTTTTAATCATCACTGTCTGGTATAAGGAAGACCAAAATAAACTGGTCAACACAGCGCCTGTGACTAATGCTCATAGAAAAGCTGTGGGCTCGTAGTTGACCAGTGGCATATATACTTAAAGGGTTTTGCAATTGTTTTAAGCCATATTACATGTTCCTTAGTGTGTCTGCATGATTTAAGAAGAGAGACCTACAAACTGCAGATGGTAGTGACAGTAAAGAATGCTTTTAAATTACTATGATGGTGAAAGGTTTTGATGTATGGTTTTGGTTCAAGATAGCTACCACACCCCAATTCAGAGTGTTCTGGTTAATGTCTGGGGTTTTCATGTCTTTATTCCTTTTAGTGGCACTTATCTTACAGTCAAAAGACATTTTTTGGTAACACTATTTTTTTTATAGGTCAGTAACTTCTTAATAATTTCCTGCAAAGTTTCCAGGGAAGGACTCTGTAATTTGGTACTAATTAAAGGGAAAACAGACAGTGCTCAATTGTTACACTTTCACAATTAATTAATTCAGATTTTTATCTTAACATAGATAGTCTTTTAGTCAGTGCACAGTCAGCTAAATCTGCAAAACCCTGCAATTTGGTAACTATACAATTCAATTTGATGAATAATAAATAGTAATATTTACTTTGGGTTTATATGAAGCAGTTCAAGGAAATTTATATTTACCTTTTTAAGTAGTGCCAATATGTATCATAGTTCTTTCCAGAAAACCTCCTCAGAAACTATAATGAAAATACAGACATGTAAAACAAAGTGTTACCCTCTTTTCTGAAAGTGTGAATCTAGGAGCAATTTGATTGTAATACTGAGAAAAAGAGAAAAAAATGAAATAGCAGGCATGACTCACAAGTAAATGGGTTTGGTTGTTTTCTTCACCAAACAACATTTACTCGGTTTTTGTAATTTCCTTCCCCTCTCTTTGGATCACCACTTGAGACATTAAACATTAATAAACATGTCCATATTGGATGTTATTCCACTCCTGGATGCATGTTTATACTTGTCAGTTTCACATGGTTGGGAAATGGCCATTTTATATGGTGAAATAGTGCTTGAGAGATTCAGCCATCCCAAAGATAAACCAGTTTCCTTTGCATTATAAAAGTGCTGACTTCATTATGTTATTTAGGTAACAGCATGTTTGCTTTAGTAGTTTATAGAACAGGGACCTTATGGCAGTAGAAATATACAAAAGGTACTGAAAGCAGTTAGGATCTCAACAATGACTGCATGATGAAAGCAGGTTCTTGTTAACATGGCAGCTGTCACATTTATACACTGCTCACAGGCAGCCATTGTAAAATAACATTTCAACTGACTTACTTGAAACATGCTGGAATTCACTGAGGCTTGTTCACTCTCTCTCTCACCAGTGAGGAAGGTATGGAGAGCTCTGCCATTAAGGTGGGCTTTGTCACCTACAACAAGGTCCTCCACTTCTACAACGTGAAGAGCGCTTTGGCCCAGCCTCAGATGATGGTGGTTTCAGACACAGCGGAGATGTTTGTCCCGCTGCTTGATGGCTTCCTCGTCAACTATCAGGACTCGAGGGCAGTTATCTACAAGTAAGACACAACTTTTTCAGTGATTTGTGGATTAACTGTTTATCTTCGTTGCCCCATGCTGAAGGGGGGGAGAGAGAGAGAGAGAATCAGACATATTTATCTCAGGAATTATCTGGTGTTTAATCCAGCTAAATAAAAAAATTGCACTAGATGGGAAACTGTTTAGTTTGGAATAAGGATTGACATGGCTTCAATTTTTTTTAAAGAAAAAAACATTCATGAGAAAAACAAAATAGGGAAATAATGAGTGTTTTACTTGGATACATTTCAACTAGACGTTGACATGTGAAGGCATTTAACAAGGCAATGAGAACAATGTGACATGACAATTAAGCCATGATCCTGTCCCTCTCCTCTCCAGCCTCCTGGACCAAATCCCTGATATGTTTGCAGACACCAACGAGAGTGAAACAGTCTTTGTTCCTGTCATCCAGGCCGGCGTGGAGGCATTCAAGGTTAGTCACAGTGTGACAACTGTCAACATGAAGTGGGAGACTAGAGGCCTAATGCAACGTCCCTAAATCATGCACGGCTGCTATAGGCTTTTGTCTTTAAGAAGTGAAAGATCAAACGCCATTAGCACAGTTGGAGACGTCCTATTTGACAAGTTACATTTGCTTAGCACCAGTGTTCGTCATTCTAACACACCGGCCTCTTTTATATATATTTTTATCACGATACTGATGGATTCCAGTAACATGTAGTGCAACAACAACACATAACTGTGTGTTTTTCTAAAAAGGTTAATCACTTTAAATGTAAACTTACAAGGATTGTTCAATTTGTCTAAACATTTCAGACGTACTGCTCACTCCAACTTAGGCGTTGACCTCTGAACTCAACCTATCAACTAAGTTTCTTTTTTTCTCTTCCTGATATGTTTGTGTTTACTTTCAAGTCCAACAACCTTTCCCTGTATTATGAGGTCAGTGTTTTGGCGCACAGTAAAGGGAAAATTCACACACAGCTTTTAATTGGAAGCAGTTGTGGCATTACATAACAACAAATAGACTGTGACTCATTTATTTGTCCATGTTCATATTTTGGGTTTTGCTTACATCTTTATCTTTTCGTTATCAGTTGATTTTGCAACACAGGGGAGTATTTTGTACATAAAGTTTATTATTATTAGGAGAATACGATCCTCTGCAGAAGTGGAATTTTGCACTTCATGACCTTTCATTGTTAAGCCATAAACAACAAGTCAGCAAGGAACATACTGCACACTTTGTGTGATCTTCTTTTTGAGATGTTTTTTCTCTCTCACCTCCAGGCAGCAGAATGTAGCGGAAAGCTCTTCATCTTCCACTCTTCCATGCCCTCGGCTGAGGCTCCTGGCAAACTGAAGAACAGAGATGACAAAAAGCTGGTCAACACTGAAAAGGAGAAAGTGAGTATCTTGAACGTATATCGTACAGCATATTCTGAACTCCAAATACAGACTGCTGGCAGTTGTAGACTAAGTAAAAGCACAGTGCCACTAAGCATAGCATAGCATAGCACTCATCTGCATGATTGGAGTCAGTTGGATGCTACCTTTGAGCTTAATTTGAAATTAGAAACTACTATTGGGAACTGCTGACTCCAAATTCAAATCTCTGTGTTTTCCTTAGACTCTGTTCCAGCCTCAGAAAGGAGTGTATGAGCAGCTGTCTAAGGACTGTGTGGCACAGGGCTGCTGTGTGGATCTCTTCCTCTTTCCCAGCCAGTACATGGACATAGCAACCATGGCTGATGTGCCCTCGCACACCGGAGGCTCTGTCTACAAGTACAACAACTTCCAGGTACAACATTGTGCATACCGGTTTACAGTATGTTCAGGCAACTGAAAACACACACAAAGATACTGCAAGCATCACACCTAAAGGATATGGATAGTGTTGCAAAACCACTCAGTTTTTATTTCTTGCCATTACACTAGGAAGTCACAGAAGGCGAAGACATTTGAAGCCATATAAAAGCTGGTTGTATCCACATAATAACTTTGGCGCAGTACCCGCAGTCTATTACAGACCTGTCCCATAGGAATGGTGCAACAAGTGTGGGAAATTATTCCAAACTGTACAAACAAACCACACACAAAGGCAGTACAATGCAGTTTAACACACATGGACAAAATCTATAATAAACAAGTTTCATATAACATCACAATGTAGGTGTAACACACAACAGTAAAGCATTTTGTTTTACTTATTAAAAAATAATCTAATTTAGTGTGGTACAAACTTATTACTAAATTCTATTTATTGTTAACTTTGGCCCAAACGGACATATCAGGAAATCGTGGTATCAGACAAAATGACTTGTGTTAATGTACAATGGTGAGCCACAGACTGTCCTTGGCGTGGGACCAAATTGTGACAATACTGCCATCTGCTGGTTAAAGCTTATGCACATACAATATTTTCTGCCGACTCAAATGCACTCGGATGTCATCAGGTGGAGACTGATGGGGAGCATTTCCTGAGAGACCTGAGAAAAGACGTGCAGAAGAGCATCGGATTTGATGCCATCATGCGTGTTCGTACAAGCACAGGTAAGGAAAGCTTTTGCATTTGGTATGTACAGATGTATCACAAGGAGTTACCTCCCAGTAATTTACACTTCTGTGTATGTCTGTCCTCAGGTTTCAGAGCCACAGAGTTCTTTGGTGCCATCCATATGAACAACACCACAGATGTAGAGATGGCAGCTGTGGATTGTGACAAGGCTATAACCGTAGAGTTCAAGCACGACGACGCGCTCAGTGAGGAGACCGGGGCACTCATGCAGGTATGTGCCTTTTTAACCCTCGTGTTGACTAAGGGTCAAATTGACCCGTTTTCAATTTTTGTCTTATATCAGAAAATATGGGACGTAGAAATAAGCGCTGAAAATGTAAAGAACATTTTTTTTACAATTTAAAACGTTGGAAAAAGCAAAAACAAACTGAAAAAAAGGCGCCAAAAACGTCTTTTTTCAAGGTTGACAGGAAGACCGCACAAGGGTTAAAATGTGCCTTGTTTAAGGAAAAAAAAATCCATGTATGCTGTTTTGTCAGGAGTTAAACCCCTAACATATGTTTGGATTCTGTTTCCCAGTGTGCCTTGCTGTACACCACCATCAACGGACAGCGACGTCTCCGCATCCACAACCTCAGTCTGAACTGCAGCTTGCAGTTGTCGGAGCTGTTCAAGAGCTGTGAGACCGACTCACTCGTCAACTTTTTCTCCAAATCAGGTAACTGTCCAAGATCTCCCCCACACTTACGGCTTCATTTTATCTTCAATTTAAAGTTTTCGCTTCTAGCCAAATGCAAAACCAAAAATGTAGTTTTCCTTCCATGATCTATGAGCAGTCCATTATTGCACGAGGGAGTCATTCCATCCTGTCCGCTTTCTTTATTTGGGGGTTTACTGTAGTGCAGCCGTACCCTGCTGATGTACTGCAGCATCATCCTGACCTTTGTTGGATTTACCCCATGCATCACTTGAGAATGTACTAATACTCACAGACTTATGAGTAAAAGAACAATGATTGTGGAAACGAGGACCACATGTTTCACATAAAGTACAGATGAAACTGAGCCTTTCTGTAATCTTCACATAGTGAGCCTTAAGTACAGCTGTATTACTGACCTTCCGTTGCCTTCTTCATTGGTCCGGCTACTCTTCAGCTCCCTTGTGCGCTCTCTCTTCCCCACCTGCCTGATTTTTGTCATCATTCATCCTTTGTGTTTCACTCCCCTACTTATCCTTTGCTGAAAGCTCCTCCTCCCCTCTCCTGTTTTTCTGACTAACCTTTTCTCATGCCCACTCAGCTTGCCGTGCCATATTGAACCAGCCTCTAAAGAATGTGAGGGAGATCCTGGTCAACCAGACGGCCCACATGCTGGCATGCTACAGGAAGAACTGTGCCAGCCCCTCTGCTGCCAGCCAGGTCAGTGTAGGACAGCGCCTGGAATCAAATGTGTCGTGTTTAGGCCTTGATTTTAAGATACAAAGAACTCCTAGATGTACATAGCATATGTAATACAATATATTGTGTGACTGTAACTAAAGATTCGATCGTACATCCATCTCTCAGAAATGATTTTATGCCTGTGTCCATGTGTACTGTAGCTGATCCTGCCAGATGCCATGAAGGTGTTCCCGGTCTACATTAACAGCCTCATGAAAACTGCTCCCTTGGTCGGCAGCACCGAGCTCTCAACAGATGACAGAGCCCATCAAAGGCTGGCCATCATGGGCATGGGGGTGGAGGACACACAGCTGCTGCTCTACCCACGTCTCACCCCGCTGGTATGGGACAAATATTTTGTACACTTTGCATATAGAAGGGAATGTGTGTATTTATCTGATTTCAGACAATGTTGTAATCTTAATAAGTGTGTTATTTTTTTTCTCAGCACAACATGGACGTCAGCAGCGAGGCTCTGCCGGCTCCAGTGCGCTGCTCGGAGGAGCGTCTGTCAGACTCTGGCATGTTCCTGCTGGAGAACGGCCACTCCATGTTCCTGTGGCTGGGCCAGGCGAGCCCTCCAGACCTCATCCAGAACATCTTTAACCTGCCCTCCCTCGCCCACCTGCAAGGAAACATGGTCAGAATTCATTTAATATCACTTCCACCTCAACATATTTATAAACCAAATCAAATGTTTTTAGAGATATTAGATGAGACATTTGCTCACCTCTTCGGTGTCTTGATTTTATTCAATATCAATCATTTGATACATCCAACTCGTAGATTAACTCGACAAGTTTAACCTATAAAGTGAGCTAAACTGAGTCAACAATACTGTAATTAAAAACGTACACAAAGTTCAAAGATGGACATTTTATTTTTTTACGCAGAGCTCCGACAACATGTGGTACTGGTACTAAGGGGAAGGAAGCAGAGCAAACATTAAAAGTATTCGTGTTAATGAGCTGTTTGTTTCCCATCCTCAAATCAATAGTTGACTTATTAAACCTTATTTTAGACTTAACCAACCTTCTAATTGTTTTTTTTTTCAGTGTGCGCTGCCAGAACTGGACAACCCATTATCAATCAAGGTCCGATCCATCATCAGTGGCCTGATTGAAAAAAGGGCGAACTCTATGAAGGTAAGATACCCAGAGCAGCAACGTGCTCCCCAAAATCTTTGTTTGAAAAAAATAAAGCATGCATTTTCTTAAAAAAACAACTAATTAATACTAGAGAAAACATTTTGGTTGAAGTAAAGGCTGTTTAATGCTTCTGTGTCGAATCGACGGCGTACCCCCGCAGACCCCTCTGTGTCTATGCCGGACCCTAAGCCGTAGCCTGACGTGCACCTCTCGAAAAATGGAACTACACGTAGCGGCGACGCACGTCGCTCGGCCGTGGCTTGGTAGCGTTGCATTTCCCCCCGATTCATTTCTTGGTTCTTCTTCTCCGTAAACAACATGAAATCAAGGGGAGAGTGAACTGTTCCTACCGTGGTCAGAAAACACAGGGGAGACACTTTGTTTCTCTCACTGTGACTCTAGAGTCTGAACTCGCTCCGAAGCTAATCGCTGTCACTCTCCCACTTCTCCCTCGCTCTACCACACACACGCCGGCTTGATGCACACACCAGCGCACAAGTATAAACATCAGGCCACTTATGTAGGCTACAGCGAAAGCTCTGCGTGGAGCCTCCACACAACCATTAAACAGCCTTAACACAGGGTAGAACAAATTGAAGCTAACTGCCAGTGCAGCTTTTAATTAACTCTGCCTCCCTCTAGTGGATTTAGTATGTAAATACTTTCCCCCACAACTGCTTCAACAACCTCATTTAATATTTTTTGTTGTCATTTTGCTATTTAAACAAGGCACTAACATGTTGTATGTAAAAGCTGAACAACCCTTAGTCACATGTCATTAATGTAGCTGTGGCAAGTTGAGTACATTTTGAAGTACAAAGGCCAATGTGCACGTAAAAGACAGCTGGTATGTGTAAAACGTCTAGTTACCTGCATTTGAACTGCAAACAGATCATGCTTTGCTTTGCTTACTCCCCCCCCATCCTTCTCAGCTTCAAATCGTGAGGCAGAAGGACAAACCAGAGATGTTGTTCCGTCAGTTCCTGGTGGAGGATAAAGGCCTGCACGGCGGAGCTTCCTACATGGACTTCCTTTGCTACGTTCATCGAGAGATCAGGCAGCTGCTCACTTAACCCCCCACCCCCCCCCGAACGCTCAGCCTCAGTGTTCCCTTTCCTGACTGGCCTGGGAGAAGCGCGCCATCTAACGGACCATGCACAAACCTTACAGGGTCAGTCTCAAATCTTAAGGACGGTACACAGAAAGAAACTTTTTAAGTGTTTTATAAAAACAGAAAAAAGGAAACAGGGAGAGCCTTTTGAAATTTATTCTTGAGAGTCAAAAGCTGCCTTTCCAACAAGGCTTTTGTCACACGTTAGTGTACGCACAGTATGATCTTCAAATAACCACCTGTCCCTTGAGGAACTTCCAAGCATTTTCTGCACAGATACTTTGTGTGATGGACTGTGGAGACTGGAATGACATCAGTGTCTAAGGCTGAAATGCATAATGGTAGAACGCCCATGAGCATAAGCAATACACCATGTATCTCCACAGTGCAGTCAACTGAGTTTTGCATTTTATTTTGGAGATTTACAGGATCAAGACAAGGGGTTATTTGGGGTCAATACTGTAATGTTCACTTTAGAATTCAGTAAAGTTAGCCAGTCTTTGTTATACACGACCTTCTCCCATACAAAGAGTCTCAGTAACCCATTTTAAAATCTTAATTTCTTTAACAATTAATGCACAAATACATTTTACAATATTTAAATGACTTATAAAAGGGTTCAACATTTGTACACACTTTTGCTGTCCTGTGGAAAATGTCCTAAAACAAACCTACACGCAAGTAGTGTATCCACAGTACCAGGTTTTTCATAATTTAGCAGAAACAATGCCGCTGTTGCCAGGACTGAAAATGATTCCTGTCATTACACCGTGAGTGATTCAAAACATTCGATTCACCAACAACAACAAAAATGTCAAATTCTTTGACCATTTATAGCAGAGACTTGATCTTCACAGCGTGCAGTGATGAAAAAAACGTTTTGTTTTGGTGTTCTGAGATTACAATGAAGTGAAAACAGCTGTTGCTCTACATGGAGAAGGACACACTCCTGTGTCCTGATGACAAATGACACACTTTTCCTACACTGCACAAGTCAGAATTGGAACTAAAAAAGGGATGATTAAGGGAATGGATAGCCATTGATTTCAATCAATCTAACAAGAAAAATAATAATGATCTGTTCTTTTTATTGGGATTCATTTTGAGAAACCCGTTCAGCCACCTCCAACAATGCCATATTATAATGGAACTAAAAGGTGCCAACTGACGAATCTGACATGTGCAGGACAATAAAATCATCAGTAACTATTGGATCAAAGTTTTTGTAAGCAGACTTTTTAGTGTTAAAGAAGCCAAATTCAGTAAAATCTTGTTACACTAACTATATTCTGCAAAATTTTCTGTAATGATGATATGTAACATTTCAGTCTTGAGTACAGCAATAGCATCATACTGTATTGCATTGCTTGTCTTTATAGAGGTAATGGCCTCTGTGTAATTCATGTATGCATTTGATAAATATTGTACGATTTTGTCTATGTGTGGCCTACAAAGTCTTTTTGTACATGAAATACACAACCTATGTTTTCAAACTATGACCATTTGCCTTAAATTCATATGATAGTTTTAGAAACATATGATAAAGTATATGTCCTAGAGGTCTATTTCAATCTTTTTGGTTTGTATGCAAACTTATCTCAGGTAATTTGAGTACCTTAATATTTAAAGAAGTGATTTAAATTGAACTGGACAGATGGACGTTTGTTTTTTGAGTTGACTTATGGACATTCACGGGCGTTGTGCCATGTATATTTTATTCCAAACCCTTAACAAATTTTGTTTGAATAAAATTCTTGACATAACTATTGTTTCTCTATTGTTTTAGCCTTTGTACAGTACAGAAAATTCAAAGAATGTATCTATAAGTGTGAATATACTGGTATTTGTCTAAATATTCAACACAGAAAAACCTCATACATAAATGTTTTCAAAGAAAAAGTAAAAAAAAAAAGTAAAATGTAACTGACATACTTCCTTACAGTACTATACCTAAGGTAACCTTAATCAAAATGTGCACATTCAGTCTGCTGATCGGTGGTCATCTTCGTCATTAAATCTACTGTACAGTGTCCAAGATTCAATTTTGGATAGTTTACAATTACAAAAATTATTAAAATTCAAGTACAAGGACACAGTCCAAAATGAACACTAAAAGTAATATACACACATCAAACAAGATTCATTTTGTTTCTTATTTCATGATATTTAATCCAGTTGGCAAATAGTATTTTTGTCCTAGTGTGTGTTATCCTCTTGCCACCATGAGGGGGAGTCAGATGATTGTTCTTCAGTCAGCGATTATTCAGAATAATACACTTTTTGATCCACAATGTGATCTGCTAATCTGGTTTATAAAGCATGCACCATGAGATCTTACAATACATGTCATGTAAGACTTGCAAAGCTAGAACGTTAATTGTTCTGAATTTAAGGGCAAGTTTCCAAAATTACAGCCAGAGTAAAATGTTTTAATATATATATTTTATTTTACAGTTTTCGGCGGTGATCCAGAATGAAAATCTGCAGAATCTAGGAAACTCTTTTTCTGCTTATGAGTTTAATTTATTTATTTTTTTAAATCTGCAAAATAATCTGCGGAATTCTGCGTCTGTAGATTCCGTGTGGCCCTGTATGCAAGCGATCCAATAATGTGGATTTTAGAATGTACTATTAATGTGTACAGACCACAGCAGTACTATAAAACATTTCCCTCTCTGATGTTTACCAAATACAAAATCTGAAGAATTGTATGTGGCACTATTATAGCACACTGATGTGATTTAAAAGATTTGAATTGTGTTACTTAAGTGTATTAAGTAATTTAACACACATTTGAAAGTTTAAGGTGTATAGTTTATTTTTTTCACTTTTGTCAGAGATAGCTGACTTTGGATATTATTTACAGAAGAAATGTAGAAATGCTATATTATTTTCAGAAAGAACATCCACTGGGATATATTGTAGATCTATTCAGAAGTGGGTAATGTTGCAAAAGCAGTTACTTTTCATAATTATATTTCTGAGAATAAAAACGGAGTTGCCAACCAAACAAACGTATCACATTTTTACAAACCGTAAGGCACACAAACACAAATCACAGGAAGAAAATGGCATTTTTTTGATGGAGATATACACATTATCTCCAATAACATGAGTAAAAAGAAAACAATTGAGAAAAATTTGCTATTTTCTTTACTAAACTAATAGATGGCCAACATGCCTCACTGAGGATAATGTTTTATGTTTGTGACTATACAGTGAAGGAAAATACTGTGTGAACACTTTGAATGAAAAACAACATGATAAACTGTCAACGAATTCCCCAAACATCAACCAATTCTTAAGTGTATATCAGAATTGGGGTTTCCTGGTTTGATGGCTACTTCTTGTATCCAATATCCAAGTCATTGTGAAAAAGAAGAAGAAAAAGTCAGCTTGAAACACTCAGTAACTCACTTACATAATGTCCAGACACGTCTCCAGTAGTTTCCAACGAGCAACAGGAAGTCAGTTAGTGAGATTCTACCCAGCATGCCTTGTGTTTGCTCACATTTGGGGCCAAGCAATGCTTTAATCACAGGCAGCAGGAACCGATCAGGCTGAATAGGTGAGGGCAGCTGGACTTTGGCCCACAGGACGAGGAGGAGGAAAACTGCAGAAAGCGTATTAGCCGACAACCCCCAAAAAGTGTGTATAATACAAAGTTACAGTGTTTGCATCAACAACCAAACCCCACTGCCCTTTCGCAATAAAAATAGTGAATTATATGAACAAATCTAAAGACCTGAAATTCACCCGAGAGCAAACTTTCATTTAATACTGTACAACCAACAATCTTTTGTACAATGACCATAATACCATATAAATAACCTCAAACACTGCTCTTAGTGTAAACTCCTAAACAGTACTTCAAAAAAAAAAAAACATATTGATAGATGGTTTACTTTACAGGAAATATACATACAGTTAAATGAAATACACTGAAAGCAGCATTGATCTTATGACAAAAAATACCGTCGTCTAATTCTATACTCATGGGAAATATAGTTACCTGTGTGCTTCTGTAGACAAACCATTGATATTATGGTCCGATTTTGACATCAATACAATCCTTGTGTTGTCTCATTCTAGTTGGCAAGTAAACATGAACAAAGTTGAAAAGTTTTGATCTAATGCGCTATCTGTAGTATATACACTTTAAAAATGGTACAATGTATGTTTTCTTTTTTCCTAAATGCTTCCTTGAAAGAGAAAAAAAAAAAAGACCAGCCACAATGGGTAACTAAGTCGGGGTAAGAACACTCTGGAATTGAGAGCCAGTCTGGAATGTAAAAACGGAGAGGGGTGTGAAGTTACCTCAGGTATTTAGTTCTGGTTTTTGTATGCTGTAAAAATTCACAGTGATTCCACTTGGCAGTAAATAAAAGTCAAGGCTGCAGAGATAGAAGCATTCTCTCTAAAAACCCCTTCAACGCAAATCTCTTTTTCCCGTGTGTGTTTCCATAATGCAGTTTGCAGAATAGAAAGACAGTCCAGAGACTAATGGTGAAGACCATTAAGGGTTTATGTTTTCATTTTCACTTTTTTCCTCTTATTAAGTTTTTATTCAATAAAATTGTCAAAATGCAACTCATTCCAGAGTGTTCGCACCATATTGCCTACTTCTACTTGCTAGCCCACAGTAATGAACAATAATTTTTTTATGTATGATCAAAAGTCTGCATAGCACACTGTACACAGTATGAGTCCATGTCAGTTATTGGGCCAAGCTAAAGATGATGTTCTCTTCCAAAGCCTCCGCAGTCAGCCAAAAGTTAAAGAACATTTTCAAAGAGGTGCATTGATCGCATGATGTTTTCATCCTGCGCACAAATAGAAACAATGTAATGAGAAAAACAGAAAGTGTGCCAACAGTAGTGAAAGAGATGTGTCGGGATATCCAGCTTACATTTTGGCAACAGTCGATAAACTCGTCGATGGTTACCACTCCGTCTTTATTCTTATCCATCTTCTGTTGGAGACGGAGACAAGGAAAGATGAAAAGCTGCCTCTATACTGTGACTGACATTTACAGTGCAGCGAGCGCTGACGACGACACACTTGCCTGAAAGAATACTTCTACATGCTGACGAGGCGTCTCCTCTCTGAGGACAGGGTATGTGCATTTTCCCATCATGTCGTAGATGGCCTTCATGATGTCTAGCATTTCCTGCGACACAGAAAAGAGTCAGTTTGCCCAAATTACAAAAGAAGCCATTCCTCATTTACTCCAAACGGAAAGCCGTTGGATGATTTGGGCTTTATGTGCCTGAGATTTTGAGCTTTAGATATTTCTGCTGCTACTTCAACTCAATTAAAAAGGTGAATGGAACCCCATTTGTGGTGTTCAAAGATTTGAAAAAGGACATTTGGAAAAGTGAAAAGAGGCAATGTTCCCGTTCCTCTGGCTAATCCACAGACCTCACTGTCGACGTTTTTTATTGGAACTACTTCTGCTCAAAGAAATAGTCTCTATGAAAACTGTTCATTGTGCAGTTTGTGGGTCATCCAGAGTAACAACAACACTGTACTGTTGACTTTTTAGGCTCTAGGGATGGTAATGGCTGTTGTTGACTGACAGATATAGCTCAACTAGTATTTGATCAAGTCAAGTATTCTACATCTATTTGTCCCCAGAGGCGCAACTGGCTTCGCAGCAGTGATAAATACACAGGTGTATCTGCCAAAGCAAATAGAACATGAGCTTGCAGATTTGTCTGGTTTCTAGGCTAGTCCACCTCAGGAGGAGTTGTAATAACTTTGGTGATCCCCTGACTTACCATCCAGGGCCATCATCAGGTCAAAACTTCTATTGTCATTTATAACCAAATACCTGCTAACAACTAACTAACAACATGGTCTCAAGGCAGTTTGTGAAATGGTCACGTTATTTTAATCTATTGATTCGTGTTCACGGGGACGTTTTTCTCATTTTTTTCGTGGTGGCCAGCACGAAATGGTCTATACGGAGATTGCGGGGGAGGACGCCTCACACGGCGGGAGACGGCTGCAGGGGACGCGTGACAATAACGGGAAGGCCGAGATTGGGTTAAGGAAAAAAACAACGGGGAAAGGACGCCTCATATGCCGGGAGACAGCCACAGGTAACGCGCGACAATAACAGGACGGTTAACGGGGAAACAAAGCGCCACACACGGGACGCGATCCCCGGCCTCCGGGGTGAAAGTCAGTTGTGAAAAAAATAACAGGAGAATATTTAGGTTATTCAGTGATTCACTGTTGGGACATACCTCTTTAGTGATATATCCATCTTTATTGATATCATACAGGTTGAAAGCCCAGTTGAGTTTTTCCTGGATTGTGCCTCGCAGAAGGATAGAAAGGCCCATAACAAAATCCTACAGTGAAAACAAGATTCTATGAGAATTGTATAAAATATACACATTTAAAAAAATGTGCTTTTTGTAAACAACAAGTACTCGAAAACCTATGAGATAAACAAAAACAAAAATATTCACCATGCACATTACATGTAGGTAGTATTTCAGCTGATTTCATGCATCAACATTTCTGCAAAAATAAATGATGAAACAGCAAGAGTACAGACGCTATAAATCAAAATTCCTTGTTATTCAAGTTATTAACAGTCTTATAATCTGTGTTGGCCCTCAGGGACTCCCCTTACTTTTGAACTGAATTCACTGCACATTAGCTCTGGTTTGGCATAATGACATCTTTTCTGTCCTAATAAGCAAATCTATGCCCTTCATAAATATTTATCACGTGTTGATAGCATCTCAAGTAGACTTACTTGGGCTAATTTAAAATGATTGGGGTTGCCACAGTGTAATTCATTGGGGGCTCACAGAGGTTGAAACATTAAAAATGTTTAGTTTGATGTAGTTTTGTAGCAAATTTCAGTGATGCACAAGACTTTTGCAATTGTTGACATTCTCAACACACACATACAGTACACTACTCGTCGATTCTTTAGGAATAGGAATATGACATTACTTGTCTTACCTCAAAACTCACAGAGCCATTGTGATCTGTGTCAAATGCATTGAACAGGAAATGAGCGTATGTTGAAGCATCTATGGGGAGAGAAAAAAACATATGTATTAAATAAAAAAAAACAATGCTGTGATTACAGCTCAATCAACACCAGCAGAAACACCTACTACAAACAAGAGACAGTGGTTCAAAGTTTCGTAGCTTTTCTGGAGAACTTGTTAGAATCAGAATGTGTTTTCGGTCATGATGAGAGAGAAGAACAATATGCTTAGAGCGAAGACTTTTACCATTGTTCCCTGTGATGTGAGCCATTATATATACTTGTCTGCCTTTCTTCTTTCTGAACAGCTATATCAAAGCCTCCTAATGTTTTCTCTCTTGTTCCTCGGGTAGAATCTTTTCCATAATGAAGAGAGCAAGCAGTGAGCAACTCCAGCCTGCATAAATAAAAATTACTTTCTCACTCTTCCCCTCTCTCTCTCACACATTTCCTTCGATAGAAGTTTTAACTTAAAAAGTACTCTGGACTGGGTGCAATTTTTCTAAACAGGATTGAAAGGCAATTTGTGTTAGTCCAGCACACAGAGGAGATAAGAAGCAGCAACACAAGCTGCAAAAACAAACCAGCAGGCTCACATGACACACACCTCCTTGTGGGAAGAACTGTGCGTAGATGTCTTTAAAAGTTTCTTCGTTGACGACTCCACTGGGGCATTCCTGGAAGACATAATGGAATTGCACATGTCATTCAGCATCTATATTAAAGACTCCTTCCTATATTAAAGTCCTTGCCTTAAATCTGAGTTTTAGAAGTGCCAATCATGGTCCAATATACAACTTGCACAAGTGTGACTGAAACTTGAAAGCTCCAGTGCACACACTTCCCTGAAATGTCCATTTTCAGTGTCTTGCGTCCAATGGTTAAACTTTTAAAATTAACAATCATTGCATATTCATAGATTCTGATTCTTTTAACGAGGGGGAAGGAGTAGATGTAATTTGAAGAATTTTTTAACTTTTCTTTTTTACCTTTTGGAAAAACCAGACAAATTAGTTTTATATGCCTTTAAACACTTCTAAATAGGATTTTAAACATTTAACAGGCAAGAGGATAAACTAAAGCCAGCCTTCCCATGTAGCCAAACATTACCTAAGGAAAAATGTAAAAATTATTAAAGTAGATGACAATATTTTATATTTAAAGAGGAACTTAGCTGAAAATCTTGTCTTTTCTAACCTCTAGTGGTTAAACCTACATTGCTTCAGTGATCAGGTTTCAACGCTTTTTTACTGGTCGGGTAAGTCAATTCTGAGGAAAAACGTCGACCCCCCATAAAAAAAAAAAAAGCTTCTGAAATGTAAACAAAAATGTAAAAAAAATGGCAAGAAATTTTTTTTTTATTTGTCTTACTAAACCTTGACAGTTTCTCAGACCGACAGCATGTAATACTGTAGATGATACAGGCTCATGTTCAATTTGGTGGTATTCAAACTGCAACCCCTCCAGGCCTCAATAGATATCTTGTCCACAGTCATTCAGTGTCACCCACCTGTGGTTGTTTGGTAGCATTCAGTAGAAAAGACTGAACACTCTTACATAACACCTCCAAGGTTTGCGTTTGTCTCCCTTTAAAAAGGAAAAATGGCCAAGCAAAGGCTCAGTGGATGACCTTGCTCAGCACAGTGTGGTTATAAAGGCAGCCAGTTTTGCAGCTTCAATTTCTGCTTGATGCGAGGCTGCACACTGCGGCAGTATATTGAATCTTTGGGAAATGCTCCCCCTATATAGACAATTTCCAAACCGGGAGGCACATGTGTCTCTAGGGTTTTCTATACAAGAAAATAAACAACGGCCATAGTGGAAGTTGTTGTGGAAAATCAAAGATAAGGAACAGACTGTATGAGATGAATATGATAACTTGAGCACCTTTCCCGAGAAAACACCTAGAAAATAAAAAAATAGGGGAAATCTACATGTGCACTTCACTTCTGCATCTACATTTTCTATTTCTTTATCTGAGAATGGATTTAAAATCTATTTTACTTTTGTTTAAGAAACTAACAAACTAGTTTTCAGTGTTAACAAGCTAGTCAAAACCACATGGAACACTGGGTTTCCTCCTTCCTGTGACCATGTTTGATCAGCCATGTTAGGAAACAGAATTGTGGGGGTGAAAATATAAAGATGTCTCGCTTCAAAAAGGCTCCTTGTGTTTCAAGCTAAGAGGATGCTTTGAGGTTGTCTGCATGAATCCCCTGACACTCTTCTTCTGTTGTCTCACAGACTCAGTTGGATATCTTGTGGGGTGAGAAGAGGTCAAGAATTTTGGGGGAGTTATATTAGACAGAATGAGCACAAGTCTGTCTGCATATTGTAGTTTGGCAGTCTGCAACCCGATTCAATGAAGCCTGAGAGTCTGTGGTTCTGTTCACATTGAACTATCATATAAATCCAAATAATTTAGCATGTGGGTAATTATTCTCCATGGTGGACAGACTGAGACGTATTGGATTTATATTGGCGATTGTGGCACAGATTAGGAAACTATTCAAGCTGAAATTCATAATTTTACCTTTACATTACATTATTACATGTCATTTAGCTGACACTTTTATCCATAGCGACTTACAATTGCTATATATGTCAGAGGTTGCACACCTCTGGAGCAACTAGGGGTTAAAGGGGTGATAGAATGGTTTTATACGGTATTTCACGCTGTTCCTTAAGGTATGTAACATTGGTTGGGCTGAAAATGACTCTTTTGCTGTTTTTTTTGGCGTTAATGGTACCCTGTTAAATGGGACTGGACTGAAACAAGAGCTTTTCTGCCTTATATGGTCTGCTCATGAATATTTCGATGAGCTACGCGCTGATTGGTTGAGCTTAGCGCATACACACACACACACACACACACACACACACACACACACACACTCTCCCTCTATGCCCCCCCCCACCTCCGACAGTCCAGGCAGAAAAATTTAGCCATCAATTTTTGTAAAATGGCCCATACTTGAGTTTTATATTGTTGATTTCTCGCATAAAAAAGTCTCAGAAGTGAATTTAGTAATGCAACAGCAGATGAACAATGTATAAAATTTCTGAGATTTGCGCGAACAAGATTTAGAAGACTAACTGAACTCAGATCAGTTAGTGGCCTATGTAAATTTTGGGGCGTTACAAAGATAGAAGGTAGAGCCAAATGAGGAGGATTTGAGAAGTTGATGTCAACTTTTAGATTTGTTCAGATTCGCCCGTTTTCAGAGGCATTTTCAAATTGTGAGATTTGCAGAGGAAAGAGGTGTCAATGGGATTTTGAGGTTCTATGTATGTCCTATTTACCCACCAAACTGTTGTTTTTTAACTATGACAAGGTAAAATCGGTTTTGCATTCTATCACCCCTTTAAGTGTCTTGCTCAGGGACACATTGGTTGATGTATCACAGTGGGAATCAGTGGTGTCATATCCATTGTGCCACCACCACCCTTATTATATATATATATTCCTCAAAAAGGTTTACTGTGTCCGACAGTAAACCTTTTTGACGAATATCATTGTGCAAAAAAAGAGCAAGCTCAAAAACATTTTAAGGGAATAGGTCAACATTTTGCTTTCTTGCCAGTAGTTAGAGAAGAAGATTGATACCACTATTATGTCTTAGAGTGGTATCAATCTTCTCATCTAACTCAAGAAAGCGAATAAGAGTATTTTTCAAAAAAATTCTCAGTTTACTAAACTATTTTAATATTTTCTAGCACAGACTGCAGAGATGTTCAGCACTGGAAGAAAATGAACATATCCAAGCTAAAAGCAAAGACGCTCCACAGCATCTTTGTACATTTGACACAGACAGTAGGCTTTTTCTTTGTTGTTTAGTAGAGCTTCTGTTAATTAAAGCATTGTTTATGTTCTGAAACATTGCAGCGAATGGGTTGTCAACAATCAACCTTTTGTTGAGGAAGTGCAAGGAAATGTCATGCAATTAAGTACTTAAAATGAGGAGGGGGAGATTTTTCAAACATCATTTTCACATCTGTGCACTGTTGTGTGTGTGTGTTTGTACACAGATGGGCAATTACAGCTGCCAACGCTAATAACACTTATTAAGTGGGACAGTGATATACAAATGGCTGTGTTCCAAGTCAGCTTCTTCTAACCTTGCTAACTCATCCTCACAAACCTGAAGGAAAATGAAAGGTTAGTAAAACTTTGTGATTGTTGTACCGCATCTCACACTGAAGGCGGAATTCATCTGATTGCATTTTATCGTCTCCTATCAGACTCATGAGGACATTGGCGAGGGAGACAGTTTTTCGATTGAGAATGAAGCCATTCTGTTATCTGGTTATCATCACGTACAACACAGAGCCTCTGCAAATCAATTTAAAGTTCAGTGAAATAGTTATACTCACTTGATGCCTGAACTCCCTTAAGGTCTCAAGATATACTTTGATGTTGCAAAGCTAAAGGTCAGGACCTCATTCACACACTGCTTTTTACATTACATTACATCACATGTCATTTAGCTGACGCTTTTATCTAAAGCGACTTACAATTGCTATATATCAGAGATTACACGCCTCTGGAGCAACTAGGGGTTAAGTGTCTTGCTCAGGGACACGTTGGTTGATGTATCGCAGTGGGAATCAAACCTGGAGCTCCCACACCACCTGACATGAGTACATTAATATTGAGCTTTTGGTAAAACAGTTATCTTTTAATGCATATTTCTCTGCATCAGTGACGCACTAATAGCTGAATAAACGACCCCATTAAAAGGATACAATATCATTTGCATTAGGATATTTTACATTTATAATTAAAGGAATTTAGCTCCCCTCCCCCTACAAACATACATTTCTTAAAATGCAAGGTTATGGTCAAGGTGCACTTATAGTTGTTTATTTCGATATCTTATCTCCCATTTTTTATTGGAGTTTTTTATCTGTATATTAAATCAAAAATAAAATGATGGGCAAAGAGCAATTGGAATAATATAAGTAGTATGTTGTGTGCAATGATAACAAGTGAGGGTGTCTTTCAAAATATCCCCTTATTCAAACCAGGCACGAAGGACTCAGGATTCCGGCTGTGGGTTGAAAAAGGATTAAGCAAAATTAGTGATCTTTTTGAGGAGGGAACGCTGATTTTGTTTGAGCAGATATCTACTAAGTATAATATTCCAAGAAAACATTTCTTTAAATATTTACAGATAAGGAGCTTTGTTCTTTCTATGCAGAACCAATCATTAAACTTGCCAGAACTTTCTTCTTTGGAGGAATTAATTACCAAGAAATGCAATAATAAAGGATTAATATCAGTTTTTACAACTGGCTTGCATCAGGGTCTACTGAATCAACAACCTCGAAACTTGAATTATGGAAGGTGGGATTGAGTGAGGATATATCCGAGGATGAATAGAGACAAGTCTGTAAAAACTCTCAGAAACAGTTAGGTAACGTTAGCTTAAAACTACTTCAATATAACTGGTTGATGCAGACTTACATAACTCCTGTCAAACTAAATAGGTTTAATAAAAATATCCCTGATACATGCTTTAAATGCAGAGAGGCTCAAGGATCATTTGTGCATTGTGTTTGGGAGTGCAACATTATTAGAGACTTCTGGGTGGAAGTGATTAATATTACAAAGATAATTTTATCCTTGAATATTCCTCTAGATGCAAAAAGGATTTTGCTGCATTTATATCCAAAGAATCTTAAACTAAATTCTCAGCAACGTAAATTTATAGATTTTGCTATATTACAAGCTAAAAGAATGATAGCTCTTAGCTGGAAGAGGTCTGATCCACCAGTTATTGGAGCTTGGATTAATGCCATGGCACAGTGTATGGCCCTGGAGAAAAAAAATTGGATGTATATGAAGAAATATGGAAGCCGTTTAATTACTATATTAACAACAATAATATTGGTCATTTATTACAGGAGGTGTAACTATGTATTAGTGTTTGTTTGTTTGAGTGTCTTGCTGGAAAATGTAACAGTACAGTAATGTATATTTGGTTTTTGGGTACCTTGCAATATCTGTTTTGTATTTAGATTGATTCTCTTCTGAGACTTTTGAGTATTTCTATATGGGAGAAGAGAGTGATGTGTTCTCTTGTTGGGGTGGGAAATAACTGACAAAATGGAAAAGTGTTTTTCTGTTACCTGTCTTATGTAATCAAAACAATAAACATATTGTTCAAAAAGAAAAGTGAGGGTGTCATTTTTCATTTGCCCTTTCATGTTGCATTTTACACATTATTCACTGTCAAACACATTATATGTAGTGAGAGTTCAGAAAATGTATTTATATTAATTTGATATGCTTGTAAAATTAGCTCATCTGTGATAATAAAATCACAAATACAATCAGTGAAATGCAAAACTGGCCAGGCATGAAATTCTTTTCCGAGACTTGTGAAGCGAAGCATAAGAAGCGGTGTGGGGAATGAAATAACCCTGTGAACAAAGGCATCATCGCTGATGGAATAGAAACTGTGAGATCTTAATCTGATGCCTGAGGCAGAGACCTGGACTGTGAACTGTGAAAGCCCAGCAGATTTAGCCAGACGTGAGGACAATGTTGTGTTATTTCCTGTAGTCTGAGGTCAAGGGATTTATGAAACAATGGATTCTCTCACACCTTTAAGGTGAGCTTTGCTAAAACTCCACCTTAAGAGCAAGATCCAGAGCCAGAGGTCTTGTTTTGGTCCCTGCTAGACATATTGCTGGATCTAAGACAAAGCTCCACTTTGACCATCTGCGCTACAAGTGAGTGACTCGTAAAGTTTGTTGTCAAGACAAATGACCTCATCCTGCCACCCACAGGCATTCGATTTGCTTCAAAACCCTGGACAACAAGGACAAAAGGCCAAATATCTCATCATGGGAACCATGCCAGCTTCTATTAGACTGGCTGGCCTTAAAAGCTCTGCCAATGTCACCGGGTTGGGGCAAGACAGAGATGAGCCGTTTGACCCTGACAGTTAAAAAAATGAGCTACACTTTGGACTTAGTGATGGACAAAAGCTATTTAGGAGCTGTAATTTAAGTGCCATGACTCTTGTCTTGGTGTTATTTGGACTTCTGCCACAACAATATCTGCAGTGATGCGTAGCTTTGAATACAAATAAAAAAAAAAAGGTCTATCATCAGCATAAAATAACTGTAATCTGCAATGTAAGAATTCAAAGAGTCTACAGCAGCTCTGTACTTAAGAAGAGAGAACAACAGTTAAGTGTGTTAGCATGCTAACATTGATCAATTAGCACTAAACACAGAGTAGTAGTAGTAGAGAGAGTACTGCTGAGTATGATGGGAATGTCATTAGTTTTGCAGATATCTGGTCGTAAATTAAAGAATTGGAACAATTTGACCTGGTGGTGCTAGATAAAAAAAAAAACATGGGGATTACCAAAGCTATTACAATTCCCTGTAAAAAAAAGTTAAATGTTTGCACCAAATTTCCGGACAATCTATTCAATAGTTGTCAATACATTTTCCTCAACCTCAAGGTGAGAGAAAAGATGTAGAGAAAAGATATTTCACTGGTTAAGTGAAAACATTGAACAAAGTGGTGGACCGACAGGCCGACCATCCGACCAACTGACATTGCCATCCCTCCAGTGGGATCTCTAGAGTGATCCCACTGGAGTGGCTAAATATAAAATGCAAAAATCAGTCATGTAAAAAAAACAAAAAACAGGGATGGGGTCTATAAACATATGCAAGATTCTCTCCCTCAGCATTAGGGGAAGTCAGGCAGAGTGTGCGGCACAAATTAAAGGCCTCATTAGTACACTTCTTACCTCTTACTCTGTCTCAAGTGGAAGTGGACTAATGGCTGGAGCACAGTGCAGGCTCAACAGGAAACTGAAGCCCCATGGGAATTCCTCTATCACAGTACTCCTCTCTTTCATTGCCAGACAATTTGGGTTGAGTTAATTCTGGGTCATCTCATTACGCCTCACCTCAGAGGTGACAATGAAGTGAGGTAGTTTGATATGGGCTGCTCTGGAGGACTTTGACCTGATTGCTCATTGGTAATCTTCCACAATGTGTTGGCGATATGACCTAATTATCATTGGCTCAGCTAACAACGTAGAGAAAGTTAAATTTTTTATGGCAAACACAACTGGGCATGACAACATTTAGTGCACAATGTAGATGAGTCACCAAAATGCTTGATTATTATTATTATTATTATTATTATTATTATTGAGTGGATGCAGAATAGTGATGAGAACTAGAAGGAAGTGGAGCTGTTGAAACTTTAACACTGCTGTCAAACACAGAAGGTTGGTTACAGAAGAATAAATCAAATAAAATCAAAGGAAAACCTGTTTTTATGTCAAAGTAACAGAGAGATGTACAAGAGAGAACAAAGTCCACTGAGCTATACATTATGTATGGTGCTTACATTCTTGAAGCCGCGGTAAAGGATCTGTAGCTCCTTTCGGGAGAAACTTGTCTGGGCTTCCAGTTGCTCCAGGCCCTCGGGGCGATGGCGGACTGTAGACAGTTCAAGCTCATCTTCAACGCTGTCTGGAGATGAGGAGGAAGACAGTCAGATGTGAACAGATGCTGCTGAGTCTTTGCAAATTAACATGTTTGATGCTAGAATTTGAGATATCCAATACACTGCCAAATATCAGCAAAAGTAAGCAAATAAACCTAGATGTTTGCATCTTTTATATCCAAAATGTTCCATTTTGGCATGAAATGGTTACAAATTCTATATAACCTTCTTGACATAAAAAAAAAAAAAAAAATCCTTTTCTCCTGGTTATATCCGGTCCCTTTATCTGCAAATGTTACTTCACAAAACGAATTAAAGTCAAAAAGCCCTTTTTTTCTCCACACCAAACACAACAGCAGAGATAATTAGTGTTATTGAGGCCCTTGAACAAAGTTCTCGTGGCAGGATGCCTCTTCATGAACCCCGTGAAACTTTTTAATGGGCCTGTAATGATGGCAGATGCTGTCTGGGCCCTGTCACCGACTGCACTGTCCTCGCAGCACTGCGTTTGACTTGTCTTGTTGGCGCAGGGCCTTTCATATACCTGAAGTGTGACACAGTGTCTAAATGCCTCATTAGCTCCAAGGGTACTATTGTGGCCCAGAGCCAAAAGGCCACGGCTTCTCACCGACCACAATTAACCTGCTGCTATGGAGCTAATGCTTTGTATTCATAGGTGATGGTAACTGATAAGGAAATAAAATAGCGGCTTAATCTCATTCTCATCAATAAATTAGTCCAGAATTTGTAGACGTACAGCTGCGAAATAATTAGATATTCTGAATGGATTCTGAAAATTATACTATATAAATTATATATACATATAACACATTCTTTCAATTGTAACAGAATTTATGTTGAAAATCAAGAAAAGAATTTCAGCAGTCTAATATGCATATAAATATCACTAGAAATTACACATTTAACTTTTTTTTTTTACTTAATTCAACTGTAAAACTAAAAAAATGGTAAAAAAAACAAATCTAAAAAGGAGTGTTGTACTGTAGCTGAACTCCAGCTTGAGCAATCATTTGTGAATAAAGCCTACATTGAGTGTGTGGCGCCCATACCCAGAAGAACCACAGAAAGGAAAAGCATCTTAGACAACAAAAACAAAAACCTCATCACAGAGAGAGACAGAGAGCCTTGGAAGAGCCACTTGCTTTGATTACTGGAGGATGGCTTTTTGGCTGTGGAGCATGGAAAGAGCCTCATGAGTCGAGCTCTCACCCCGCGCTTGTGGACAATCTGAGGGTATCCTGGGAAATACAGCATTAGGTCTTACGGTTACCCAGGCAACTAGCAGCCTCAGTACATTCTCGGAAACTCGACATGCAAGAGGTGAGGGTCTATTAAAGTGCATATAGACATAAGGCATCCTCATAGTTGGTTCTTCAGGACAACAACACAGTATTTTGCACCATATTAGTTTAAAGCCGCAGCTCCAAAAAGCTGCAAGAGATGACTTCATGAATTTGGCAGACTTAAACATGATTGTTTTCGATTATATAATGAGACGTACCAGAAGTAAATTTAACAAGCACAGAATCCTGAACACAAATCTGGTTTATAAAGAACTTGAGTGGTTACGTCTGTGGTATACGTGCTGTTATCTGCTGTTCCATCTGTGTGTGTATCTACATGTAAACTTGTAGCAGTTCAAGGCATCACTGCAAGTTCAAAGATTCAACACCCTTTATTAATCCCAAAATGGGGAAATTCACAATGTCACAGCAGCAAGGGATTCAACGCATCACTGCAAGTCCTAGGTATTCCTGCAAGTCACGAGCAACTAGTTCACTGGGTTACATTACTTATTAACAAGTTTCCTAGCACATTGTAGGTCACAATACACAGAAAAAAAATGTTCTATGCTGTACCACTATGAAGGTAATTTCCCTTTCCGGTCCGGGCTATTCTGACTTAGTGAATTTAGTGTGAGGTTAGATAGCAGCAGAGGTGGTTAGGACGAACTCGAGAGTGCTGCAAACCATTTGTCAATCACAGCAACACTTCATTTCAATCGCAGGTAAAAGTAATAGAAGAGTAGCAGAGTAGAGCTAGTCAACCTAACATCAAGATGGCAGCTGGGAGTAGTAATAGGCCTCTATAAACCTGGGCTATAAAACAGATGTAGTGGTAATAACTACATCATTAAATCGAGGCTGTGAAAATTACATCATAAATCTGCAACCTGGTCTGACAAATCATGGGGGTCCAGTGGAAAATTGGCTATGAGCAGATGAATGACTACTGGGCAAGAGAAAAACGATACCTGATAAAGGTTGTTGTGGTTTGAGTGTAGGTCAGTCTACCTCAAAGTGCACTATACTAAATACAGTGAGTTCACACATGGCTGCAAATATTGGCTGGTTATCCTATTAGACAAAAAGGGATTTCCTACAAATATCAAGAAGTCTACAATACTGCAAATGCATCTAGAAATAAAATAACAAGAGTCTACAACAACGTGAGCGGCCTACTTGAGCAAAATGTTGATATCAGCATGCTAACATGCTCATGTTCATCATCTTAGTTTAGCATGTTAGCATTTGCTAAATAGCATTTACAGCTCAAATTGATAGGAATGTCATTAGTTTTGCAGGTACTGTATTTGGTAGGGCTAACAATTTAGAAAAAAAAATTATCAAATTCTTTACCGATACAGCTATTGCCATATCATCTGCGATATTATAGGGAATGATAACTTCTACATCATTATCATCATTTTCATTGAAAAACATTAAAAATGATTATGGTGTGACTTTTGCAGAGATCTGTCCCAAACAAAGATGTTGTCTTAAGTCTTTAGAATATGATGTGTTGGCCAGGTCATCTCTGCAGCATGACAATATTATATTTAAAAAGGTATTTTGACACAAATTTTGCTTTTAACACATATGGTGTCTCCTGCAATTTGAATATTGCAGTAGGCCATATTGTGATGTTGACAACATTTTGATTAATTGTTTATCCTAGTATTTCGTCATAAACCCATAGACCAAATAAAATGTGACCTGATGATTAACATGCTCAGCAGAAATGGCTAAGTTTGAGAAAGCTTGACCAAACGTGAATTAAAGCAAGCTTTCAAAATATTGCCAAACACTTATTAACCAAGCTGGCAAGGACCTCTGACAGAAAGGTTGCAAAGAGAAAAACCTCATCTGATCCCAGTCTTTTTACCGTGACGGTGTGCAGAGTTAAACACAGCACAGATACAGAGCAGATGGAAAAGCTCTTGGCTCAGATCTGTCACAATGTACACAATAACCAACATTACTGTGCATGACAAAGCTCTCATAAAAGTTACTGTTGATTCTGTTAAGTCCTGCTGTCAGCTCAAGACCAGCTCAGATTGCCCTCTATAATGACAAAATAACTAAGATTTAGAGGATGAAGAGACAAAGTTCAACACTCATCTGTTCTTGTTACCTGCTGACTGACACACACCTTCTTTCCTAAGTGGGGAGGAGACTTCTAAGTGCCTTCACTGAGCTTCAACTAGACAGATGTTGCTTTTGTTACCAAGTGATATTGGTCTTGACAGCAATCTGGCTTTATTTGGAAACATTACTGTACATAGAGACATCGTTTCTATCTTGAAACTCAAGGACAATGTGCTGGGCTTTAGTATATTCTTTAGCACTTGAACAATGAATGCATTTGGGATGTTGTGCAGACCATCTGTACAATCACTAATACAATTGAAAGCATGACTTTTGGTGAAAAGCTTAATGAACATGAAGGCAATAAAAAAAAAAAGATCTATAAAGTTGTGTAAAGCAGAGCGGGAGTGACACGGCGCTTAATCAGGCAGGAAAAGAGCATGCATGGCTGTCTGATTAATGTTTGCCCTTTTAGTTTGTTGGCAGAACGGATTTGACGCTCGAGTGTGATAATGTAGAGAGCTGCTTGTGCTATGGTCTGGTGCCCTTACCCACAAAGGTCAAAGGTTACCATTTTGCTGGTTAAGAAAAATCAAACATAAATGGGTGTTGTCCTGAAGAATCAAGTATATCAAGCAAAATTGGAGGATTCTGCAGTCTAAACATTTTAGTGATTCAGTCATTACGTGCACACACATGAAGCCATGCCATACTTTTGCCTTTCTTGAAAGAACAAACCTGACCTCAGCCTGCTGCTATAATGGCAAGTTGCAGCTGACTGTGCAGCTCATCAGAAATGTAATTCATAGCCGTCTCTCAGTAACAAATCTGCCATTTTAGCCTGCAGCAATACAAGAGAATGAGATGGAATGCATTATAAGGGTTATAAACAAAGAACAATGCCTTAGCGAAATAATTACAATGGGACATAGTGTCACCAGCTTTGTAGAATATAGCCATAAAATGGTCTATTGCACAGTATTGCTTCATCAATGAGCCGACAAAGCCGCACAAATACTTATATGAGAATATTAACCCCCAAAATGAGTCTGAACTGATCAATCATAGATCAACTGCTACACTCCTTCAGGATTTATGATTCAATAGTCATTTATCTCAAAGGTAAAGTCAAGCTGGAGGGTAAAACTCCACTAGCCCTAAATCAATTGGATCCATGGACCGAAAAAGAATGGCTAATGAATATTTGATAAATCTATGTCATGTACAAACTCCACTGTATTCAGTTAATGACAAATGGCTGCTTGAGATCAATAAATCTAGGGTCAATTTGTGTGCTGAAGCACGCAGTTTGATGGACAGTGCTGATAAGCTTGATGCTACTTCGTTGTTGTAGGAGGGTGTATGTACAGCAAGTGCTACACAGAAGCAAATGATGGCCTGGGGATCCACATGGGTGTGTGAATTAAATTAAAATTATTAAATGGATCTATGATGGGGGAAGTTGAGGTTTAATCCGTGTGAAATTGGCCAAGATAGTTTTTAATTTCAGGCATTGATAACATCATCCGACCATGTATTTTATTTCCTCTCTTGCTTAGTTATTACAAGCCTTTTCCCCTAATGTAATCAGACTTAAATAGTGCAGTGTGTGATACTAGCACCATGTGTCTTTAAGAGCTTCTGTGTGTTCCTGTGACAAGGTCTTAACTTATACAATTTAGCACCAGCTCCTGGCTGCCCCTTTAGCACTGTGGCGCCAAGAAGGTGGGGCTCAACAAAGTAGGCCATGACTCCAACCGAGCACAACTTATCTTCTGACAGCTTAGATGATAGTGTTACAGGCGGCAGCACCCAACATGTGAGCCAATCCAACTTCAGTAGCGGTCTGAATATCTTTGACAGTGGCTCTGAGTTATAGTTGATGGCTGACTTACAGTAGGCCCTGATCAGATAGTGTGTTTTCGCTGCCTGGGTGAAGCATTTTCCTTACTGCTTTTGCATTGCTGAGCGCATCACTTGTTTTGCCGGAGCACCCTGAAAGCCTTGAGTAGAAAAATCTTTAACTCAGGGTGGAAAAAATGCCCAATGTCATTTAAGTCCACAGCAAAATAACTGTTGACTGATGACGGGTGATCTGATGGTTGGCTAGCGAGAATTACAAAAAAAACACAACTGCTCTGATCAGGGCGTCTTCAACAAGAAAGGCAGTGCACGCACCTTGTGTTTTGCAACCTGCCAACGCACTTTATCGGATAGTGGCCTTAGTCTAATTGAGTGAGTCTCAGTGACCTCTCTTGGTTTCATTTAATGCTAAGACTAGAAGGGCCTGTTTAAACAAAGATAATGTGAAAACCCTTTTAAAATATTAAAACAGCTACAGCCTGGTTTTTTGATTTGAAAACATTACCCAAGTACCCTCCCATCATTTTCTTTTTACTGAATACCAATATCCTCAACGACACACTAACACTTTGTTACGAGGTAATTTATTGATAGCATCAATCTATCTCCTTCCAAATGAAATGTAGCTTAGAAATACTTAAACTGACAGTGAAAAGATCCAGTGATAAGTTTAGTAAAAATCTCATCAGCAATCTGTGATCATAAATGATGAACAGATACATGTATAAATAAAATATAGACCGATCAACACAGTATTAGACTAAAATTGATTTCCACTCGCTCTGTGACCACATCACCCCCGTTCTCCAGAATCTCCACTGGATCCCTGTTCTCCAACGCATCCAGTTTAATGTCCTCCTCTTTACTCACAAAGCCCTGCATAACCAGGCTCCTTCCTACCTCACAGACCTGCTCCAACTCCCCCCCCCCCACACACACATACACACAGGTTTTACCTATAAAATGGTCAGGTTTGTAGGTGTTTTTTTACAATACGATACAATATACAATCTATATAGCAATATAAGCAGTACATTTAGTTTATCAGATTGGTCTTCTAGTTATTACACGACTGTCTTAACCATTTGTAAATAAACCATAATCTTTATCACTTATACCACTATATGACTTAACACTGTTATTAAATATTAATGTAACATTGTTGCACGAATCAAATAAATAAGCTGTTCCCAGAGGCAGTAAATCACTGATGACCTACCTAGTGATAGTCTGGGTCTCACCAGACCAAGCTCAATCTTTTGAGATTGAACATTAGTCTGGGGAGTCTGCTCTGTATTTTCTACTGCACAAGAGGCGTGATCAACGGGCATAGTTCTGCGCTTCGGTGGCCGCTATGTTGAATGTAAACAAGAAGCTGCTTGGTCACTTCTCTATCGTCATCGTGTTAAACCCGCCAATAGCGCGCCAGGTGGATAAGCCAGTTTGTGATCGGTCCCTGCAAAATTGTAATGGAAGCAGGATAGATAAACGTCCAGGTTTCCAGCCTGAGCTGCAGGGCGAAATCAAATAGCCGGCAGATCGGGCTGGGTTTACCCAGTCTAGCTTTGTGGCTGACTGATGAGAACATCTTGAACTGTCGAATGAAACCAACACAAATCAGATTTCTTCGCTTAAACTGACTCCCACTCCCACAAACTTAACACCTGAAACAAACTCAATACTGATCTTATCTCAACGTGAGCTCACTCCTAATATAGCCTGCTCCAAGTTCTGGAAAAACAACACAGGACAATCAACCACCAATCTTAGAGTACCAAGTTCATCACAAGGCTGCACTGTGTCTAGTGCTGTCCATTTAAGGGCAAAGTATGTAAACAGACACAAAACAGGTATGGATAATTGCAATGGCAGACCAAAGCAGTTGGACAAGATCAGAAAGTTACTTTCAGGTTTTAAGCTGATATGAGTATTTAATATCTCAAGAGAAATTAAATTGGAATTAAATTATTGGGCTTCAGTTTGAGATTAACATTGCTTTAAGCACATTATCATCAGTAGTCATTTTCTGGGACATTTTAAGTCCCTTGTGTGAGTGATTGTATCTTGCAGTGGACACCATTGCTGCTCTTCCTCTCTTTCTGCATCTTAATATGACTCTTTGGTTGACGTTCAAACTGGTTCCTAGTTCAGAAGTAATTAAATGCTGAATCTCAAACGGGACCAAAAAAAAAAGAAATTCTTATTCCATGAGGAGTTCCCTACCAGTCAAAAATCACAATGGTAGCTGTAAAACCTGCATGTTGAATTGCATGATATTTTGGTGGAAGCTAATGTTTGGCGACATGAAATGCAGGCTGGTCAATATCTCTTTCGATATTGAATTTAAACTATGCCATCATTCTGAAGGTCAACTCCGTATTACTAACAGTGTAGCCTACACATGGAGCATTTACAGAAAGTCATATTGCCATGTGGTCAATTACACAAATGAAATGAAATCTAAGTCAATATGCAAGAGCCAGGGGGATAGTTACTTAAGCCAAATATTTATAACCCATCATTCCAGCGTTTAGGTCCCAAGGCTGCACGTTGTTTTTAAACGAAACAGGGACAAAGTGACAGACACTTTGCAGCTAGCTATCAACTGAAATTACACCCAGCAAGACAGAAACAAGGACGGCAGATGAGCAGCATTTGGCAGCCTGGGTGGATTTTATCCATGCTGGCGTGTTTCCCGAAAAAAAAAGGCCCGTGTGATATCAATCTTGCACCAACACTACTGGAATGAGTTATAGCCCAGCAGAATACTAAATTGGCAGTATTGTGTGGCTATTTACTACTGCATATACTGTAGTATGATGCAAAATAATTAGGTTGCATTAATGAATGTAATACCTGAAGGAATGCTTTTACTGTGCTTTACTGGAATGGGACATTTTGGATATACACACTCTGCAACTCTGTTAGAAACTTTCACTGTGTGTATTTCACTTTCAGAAAATAATTGGAGGTGGGTGGGATCTGAAGGGATATTGTGAACCTACACAGAAGAATGTTGAAAGAAGCTGCTAATACCATGTGCATTGGAGAAGACATTTGTCTGTTTACACCCTTCGACTTCCTTCACAATAATAATCCCAATAGAAATATGCAAACTGATATCAAACGAGTGAACTGTAAAAAGGTGAATGTTAGCGCAACAATAACAGGACAAAAGATCAAAAGTCTTTGCAGTGGCCGACTTTGCCTTTCCTCGGGTGACATGATTTTCCCAACGTAGCACCAAATACTTCTTTTAAAGATTATTATTTGGCCATTTTAGGCCTTTATTTGGATAGGACAGCTTAGACTTGGAAAGGGTTGAGAGAAGGGGAATGACATGCTGCAAAGGGCCGCAGGTCGGAGTCGAACCCGCTGCATCGAGGAGTAAACCTCTAAATATGGGCTCCCGCTCTACCAGGTGAACTAACCAGGTGCGCAGCACCAAATGCTTTCTGATGCTCCAAAAGAAATTATAGCCAACATCCAGAATACCGGCGATACTAACAGCTGATATGTAACTGCTGATTACACTTCTGCTTTTGCAAGTGTTAGATCTGTAGATCTAAGTTGATAAAAGAAAAGTAATTCAAACACAGTCCCCACTGTGTAATGAGAAAAGCTCATTTTATATCAGATAAATCACATGGACGATGAGGGAGATGGATACAGATATGCCATTTGTTCCCATTTGGTATGCCCAAATACAAATAAGCCCAAAGATTGGAGTCGGCGAGAGCGATATGTCATTGCTGTTATTTAATAAAACAGCCTCCAGTTCCTTTTGGCAGGCATTAAAAATGGCTGTGAAATCGACTTATGGAAATAGAGATTGAGGAAGGCAGGATCACCGCATGGCCTGTCTTAAAACCAAAGCCAGTTCGACACATTATTTAGTCCACAAAGACCAACACCACCAAGTCCAATAGTCCTGAATAAAAAACACTGTTTTGCATTTTAAATCTTTCTGCTGAGATATAAATTATCCTCTGACATGACATCAAGTTTTGTGCTTCACTGCCAATGATAAAAGGCAGATACAGTCCAAGCAGACTGGGAATAGACCTGTGTACACAGCCAAATGGACTGAAGCCTCAATTATTCCCCTCAGGTTAGCTATTGCAAGACAGAAGGCAATGTAGAATAAACTACAGTAGCTCTTTACTGGCAAAAAGAACGCATTAGCCATCACTTTCTGCCATTAGTGCAATTTGCTACAGTGTGGTTTGCCTCATGCACTTACAGTAGTTATAATCAGTTTAAACAAACCAATTTAGATTTAGGGATATTTGTTCTCACACATATACACATAGCAACATACAGATAGCAACATCTAGAGAAGTATTGAGTATATGAAATGCCAGTGTCTGGACGTCAACTAAAATGCTGTCATTTGCTGTTCTGAACTGAGTGTGACTGACTGCACTGACTGGAGTGCTGGGGATTGAATGTCAAGGTTCTTTATGGAGGGAGAGCATGCTCTCACACTGGCCATAATGACACACCATCAGAGGACTGAGGCATTTATTGGAATCTGGGGGAAAGAGCAGTTTATGCTTTTAATTGCAATCATTAGTCACTTGGAAGTATTTCAATGATAGTCCGTCACACAAAAAACCATGGTCCGGCATTAAAGGGAAAGGTACTCTGGCTTTTCTACTCCAATCATTTTGAAGATTATAAGGTTAGGACAAGGGACACAAGATACCATTTATATTTCACATAGATTCCAAAACAACACTTTCAAACTAAAATATATTTTTCTCTATGTACTGTAGCTTAGCCAAAGACAAACAGAATCTCAAAACTGAGTCAATATGGCATCTATTGAGATTTAAGACTGTGGAAAAACTCCTCGTGAAAATCCCCTAGTAAAACTAAATTGGCTTGGAGTGTTGATTACCTTTTTACCTTCTAACTTCATAACTAACAATGAGGCTTTTACTCACAACTGTGATGCAAAGGAGCAATTTGTGACAGAGTGATTTATGGTGTGCAACACCAGCCAATTTCACTAAAACAAGTAAATGATCCATGTTCATAATGTTTTTGGACTTCCTTGTATCATTTGTTGTTTCTTGTTTACTTCCCAATGTAAATGTCCTCTGAATATTTAGAAAAGAAAAAGTACCTTTAGAAAAGGTATATTAATTTTGTGTTAGGACTGGCTGGCTTCACAGCTGCTGATGATGTATGATATTTTATCAGACTCGGTGCAAATCAAAACTTAGCTCTGTGCAGTTAATGTTTTCGAAATTCTATAGAAATCACTGATAATAAGAGAGGTTCACTATCGGTACATATCGGCACTTTCCATCCCAGTGTCCCAGTTCTCTTTGCATTAGCACTGGCAAAGTTTGCAGAGAGACCATGCTGTTTCCACCACTTTACTTTCATCAGAAATGTTATTCTCAATGAGCAGTTGGAATGAATGAGCTCTTGCAGTTTGGGTAGAATCCGAAACAAAGCAGATCAATCTGAACCAGGAAGACAATATGCAGACTTCGCAAAAGAAACACTCCCACCAACTTTTTTTCTCATCTATTGAAACTAGAAGGCACTATAAACCATTGTTCATGCTTAACCCAGCAAAAAAAGGTAGGTTGCAATTAGAAATATTGTTAGCAAATAACTACTGCATTATGCATTAGAATCTATGTCCTTGGTTTAATTATAGAAAATATTGTTGCTGCATTCATGTGGCAACATGATTATTCATTTTGTTTGCTAATTAAAGTCATGAACATGCTGAATAAGTATAATGGTTGTGTAACCTTGATTGAAAAAAGTGCAGCATCAAAGCACTAGAGATAGCTCAAGGTTTATGAAAGAGTTTTTAAACAAAAGAAAGTCTTTACCACAATACCTAAGCTTATATGCAACATTTTCCTTTAATAAAATCTTCACAATCTGCATCGTAAAATATTGTTGTAGTTCACATCACAATGGCATACTATATATATATATATATATATATATATATATATATATATATATATATATATATATATATATATATATATATATATATATATATATGTGTTTAATAACAGAGGATATCACAAGCTGGTGCGTTACAGACAATGCACATTATACTGCATCCCTGCCGCACAGGTCATTTAATTAAATACATCTTTAAGAATACAATCTGCCTCCAGCTCCCCTACACAGGGAGCCTTTAGGCAATGCAATCACCCATATCAAATCCTTGCCTAAGAAACCTGTCATCCTCCTCCTATCAGAATTTATTATCTGTGATGTTTTCATCAACATTGATTGCTTGAGTGATACTTGTCCTTGCCGTTCGGACTCAAATTGACAGACAGAGGCCCTTCTTTCCTCCAAAGATACCAGAGGGACCTATAATTTAGGAAGCTCAGGCAAAGGTTAAGTCAATCATGTCACTGCTCTCAATCGGCATCATGGAAAATAGCCAAAGGGTAATAGGGCCAGTTGGATGTCCTTTAAATGGATTGGTCCATGGAGAAACAATTATATTTAAGCAGGAAAGCTGCTCGCAAAAATATCTCATGTTTCACTACCTGTGTAACTCAAGTATTGTTTCCATATTTTAATCTTTTAAATCCTACTTACTTTCTTGAGTAATATTTTGATTTATTTCCCCAGTGGACATTGCCAATTAAATTAGCTGAACAGCTCTTAAATGCCACAATCTCAAATAATGAAAAAAATGCAAAACACTTCTGTTGAGTGAACTTTGATGATGGATGTGCAACTCCACAAAGAAAACAATCCCATACAGACGCTGTGCAGTTTATACCACACCCATGAACCAGTGTGTGTGTGTATGTGTGTGCTGGAAATGTAAACACTTCTGCACTTAACAAAATGAAGAACACACTTCAATATTTTACAGTGTTAAAATCGCCCACTGCACTGGCAGCCTACTTTAAACACCATAAATATCTGTACAAGAAATGAAGACATAAAGACCACTATGACTAACACCATCTGCCTTGATCGCTAAAACATAACTGTAAGGCCAGCGTTATATCCACAAGGTGTAATAATCAATGACAGGCATGTCAGAACTGCTAGATCACAACGGAATGCCACCAGACAACAGCAGACAGTCATTCAGAAGTTTGTATCATACAAATTCAACAGGCTTGTTTGATGTTCAAAAGTCTGAGTCTACAAACTCAATGTTTTTGCCAATTTCAAACAGGACAGCCATTTTTCCCAACATTACTGCAGTGACCATTCAAGTGCTGGATAACAGTCAACCCGAGACACTTCCTGAATCTGATACTGGACAACAAGATGAAGCTTGACCAAGAGTTGAGTATAAAATGTGTCATGACAATGTGAGTGCATTGGCTTTAGCCTCGTTTCAACAAGATCATTTTGGGGTGTCAGGGGATCACCAAAGTCATCACAAATTTCAATAAGTTGTTGGAATCCCATAATGGGCTTGGGCATTGGATAAAATCTTCACGGTATGTATAATTTATATCTGGTGGCATTGTAAATGTCTGGGAAATCACTTCATAAAAATAACAGGAATTTTTGTTTTGGGTTCATTAAGCAAATTAAATAACAGAAAATTATCCCATCACTTTAATGCATAATCATGAAGAAATCTAATATCGTCATTAAACGGTCTGGTTCATTGCTTTGCAACATTGGCTACAATGGTCTGATACTATCAGAAATATCAAAAACGTATCGTCTCATAGTGTACATTCTCATATTGCTCCAAAAACCACTGACATCTAAACAGAATTTAACTAACTAATCAGCTCACAGACTGCACCAGACGTCGAGCAACTTCTATTGGTCATACTGTAATTAATTAGGACGAACATAGATTACAAAAAAGGCTATTACATTAATTATTGTCGAAGTAAATGTGAGAATTTATCGTGATAGAGTTTTGGTTATATTCTCCAGCCCTATTACTGTATAAGGTTTGGTTTACCTGTAGGTGTCTCTGCATATACTTCAAATACATTTAGTGGTTCAACTTAGAGAATGTAAGTTAAAAAAACAGACATCAACAGCTGAACCAGCCCATGTCAGTGCTGACACCAACTCTCTCCGCTGCCAGGCCATAAATCCCCATCAAGGACACCTTGATCTTACTTTGTTAGATGGATATCAGCGCTAAGACACTCTTCTGCGCTAATTGCAGACAGCGGGTCAAAATTGACACAGCGTTCCATCCCTGTTCGGTTAATGGTGTACTTGTGCATGTGATTGAGGGGGTATGGGGTTGGGGGTGTTGCTGCGTATGGCTGAACCAGAGAATTATTTATCATTGTGTGACACACTGATTAGTATGCGCCCTATGAGGCTTTGCTCAGCACTTTGCATGTGTAAAAAGTATCAGGGTGTGTGTGTGTGTGTGTGTATAATAGAAATTTGTTTCTTGCTACGCAATGCATCCAAGCAAATCAGACTTGAAATTTTACAAAATATATATAATTTCTAAAAAGAAGGCTCAAATATTTTACTAGCCATGTTAAGTCAACACTTAGCCAGCTGCAGTGAATACTAGCCTTGGGAGAGTTGGCAGGAATACATGCACACATCAGTCCAGCTATATTCATAATTAAACGTTGAGTGGCTACCCATACGCTGCTCATCAGGCCTTGCCGACTTGCTCATATTCACAGTAGGATGCTCTGGTGATTGTACATTGGCTGATGGAATGATCTAGTTATATTACTCCAACATGGAAGCATGCCAGTGGCAGGGGGAGGCTGTTCATAAAACACATTTTTTTCCAGCTCTGAAGTCCTTAAAATTTGCAGTATAAGTTTTTAGAGTGTCCCTGCAAGCCAGCCCCCCTCCGCTAGCAATGAGTTGTCTACTACGACTTGATCTCAAAGCTCGCAGTTTCTCTTTGCTGCCAGCTGATGCTACAGTAAAGAATGGGACAGTGTAAAATACATCCAGAGCACGCTCTCAGCTCGCATTCCCTCCTCAATTGGAAAGTTGCCATTTCAGATCTGCAGCCCAGCTGAAAAACTCATAAAAGACCTTTAAAACACAGAGACTTTTAAAGCAAGACCTTTTATTCCCTGGACGCCTTAGTGGAGCTGCTCAGGTGGCCGACAGTAGAGGGATGTGATCGTACTGGGCAGCTCCCAGCTGCGAACATGTCTGACTGTATGAATGTTAAGCAGAGCGTGCACGCTCCCGAGAGGTTTTATAAAAAACAAGGTGAAAAACAAACATTTTTAGTTATTGCAGAAGGTGACAGCTGCAAAAGGGGATTAGCGTTACTAAAATGTAAACAAAGGTAATTACTGTGACTTCTGGGTTTTTATTATAGTATGAAAGGAAAGCAGTGCAGTAGCTCAGTGGACTGTCACTTCACAGCAACGAGGTCCTGAATTGAAATTAAAATAGGCACTTTTACCAATTGAATAATCGAAAAGGTAATCAACATATTAGTTGATGATAAACATGAGGTTGTTGCAGCCCTAGTCCGTGATCTACATTCACCAACCACTTTTTTATTATTAGGTACACCTTGCTAGTACTGGGTTGCTTTCAGAACTGCCTTAATTCTTTGTGGCATGAAATCAACAAGGTGCTGGGAACATTCCTCAGAGACTTTGGTCCATATTGACATAAGCATCGTGATATAACCATGATGTGAATGTCCTGTTCCACCAATTCCCAAAGGTGCTCTATTGGATTGAGAGCTGGTGGCTGTGGAAGCCGTTTGTACAGTACAGTAAACTCAATGTCATGTTCAAGAAACCAGTCTGTGAAATGCTGCATTATCCTGCTGGAAGTAGCAATTAGAAGATGGGTACACTGTGGTCATAAAGGGATGGACATCATCAGAAGCAATACATCTTTAGGCTGTAACGTTTAAACAATGCTCAATTAGTACTGAGGGGCCCAAAGTGTGCCAAGGAAATATCCCCCACACCATTACACCACCACCAGCAGCCTGAACCGTTTATACAAGGCATGATGGATCCATGCTTTCATGTTGTTTGAGCCAAATTCTGACTCTACTATCTGAATGTCGTATCAGAAATTAAGACTCATCAGACCAAGCTACATTTTTCCAATCTTCTATTTTCCAATTTTGAGAGCCTGTTGCAATTGTCGCCTCAGTTTCCTGTTCTTAGCTGACAGGAGTGGCAACCAGTGTGGTCTTCAGCTGCTGGAGCTTATCTAGCTCACATGATTTTAAGTCTCCAAATTACCCACAGCTATGAATGCCAGTTTTAGTATGTTTGCAAAGATCTATGATCACTCATTTTCAAGACTATTTCCCTAAAAAGATTTCAGACTTATTTTCAACCGCCCACCACCACCACCTGTCCTTTTCATATTCCTTGCCCCCCTTCCTCTCCTGAACATGACTACAGCACAACGTCAATACCTGTATTGACCGCTCGTCAGGTAACAAAGGTTTAGATAGCAGATATTCTGTAAGTAATTACACTCTGAGACACCTTTGTGAAATACAGATGACACCATCAGGGAAATAGCACTCGACACACTGGTTCGACATCTCGATCATCTCACTATGGTAAATAATCAATGTCATGTTGGCTGCATCTATTAATGCAGAGCGAGTTCAAAGCAAGTTTCTATTCGCCGCTGTTTAGTGAAGCATGTAAACTGCTGAGCATGAGCTTCACAGATCCCCCTAATGAAAACATTGTTCCCATGTTGCCTTTAAAATAACACAACCACAGCCAATACACAGACGCAAACACGCCATGCTCCATCTAAACACTTCTCTCAGGTCAGGTCAGCTTTTTCCAGCTACCCACTACTACACATTAGCACTTTTCTTATTGTATCCCTGAATATGCAAACAGTTTGAGACTTCTGATTGATTATCCTAATTAGAAAATAAGCTGTTTTTACTAAACAGCAGTCTGATGGATGGGCTGGTTTTGAGCTCAAACTGCTTACTATGCTGCTCTACTTTATTTAATGAGGCAACTGCAGTAGGTCCAAACTGAACAATTTATTTAGGCCTGCTTAGTAAGGCTTTCTCTGCCCGTACAGTATGCTAGGTTTGAGTGCACAATGAGATGCATACACATGACAGAGTTGTAATTTGATTGCATTTTGAGCTAATTAACATGCATGTACACACATTTATGAACTATATACAGAAAACCACCCCCACAAACCAAGAAAAAATTAACTTATTTCACAGTTTCCATGTCTAATAAAGCAATCAGAACTTGCATGTCAAGCGTTTTTGATCTTTCTGAAATGACATCTCTTTCCTGCTCCATATTTCACTCCCTCCAGTTACATCACAAGCTCACACAAATTTCTGCCACATATTTTGTTTTCATAACTTCAGCTCATTAGATAAGACACTCCATTTGTTTTTTTTGAGTCACTGGGTCCTGCTTTGGTATGGTGACCTCCATCACATGTCACGTTTTCAACTGGCTGTCTTAGAAACTTCAAGTATGCCCCAAAGGAGTTCTAGCAACCAACGAGTAACTGTGATGTGGTAAAGAAAATGACTGAATGAAAATGCATAAGACATTTTCACAACACATTCTATCAGTGAGCAATTTTTATTTATTTCAGCTATAGTTTCTCTAGTTCTGTGTCATCCTTCTCCTCATATACAGTATGTCCCTCTCTCCCTCAATCTCCCTCCGTGTCTTACCCTCTGAGAAGCTGATGAGCCCCAGGAGGTGCAGCAGCTTGATTGACGCGAACACCAGCACAACGATGCCCACCGTCTGTAGCCCCTCTGTCTCCCAGATCGCACTCAGCATTGCTCCACCCTCTGTCCACTCTGCGCCACCATTCCCCGACCCGAACCCGGAGCCCGAGCCGGCCTCCTCGCCCTCGGGAACACCGCCAGGACCAGGACCAGCGCTGCCACCCGGCCCTGCGCTCCAGTTCCCCTGCACCCACTCCAGCGCTACACCGGCCCACACACACGGGCCGGGCGCCTCCTGGCACCCGCCTACTGCCCGCTCACTCCCTAAATCCAGTCAGGGTTAGGTTAAAATGGGATGAGCTTCAGAGCAAGAAATATTGCCCTCAGGTTTGTAAGGAGCCTGAAGTCATTAAGGATCTCTCTGATCTCAAGGGGGTCACTGAGAATTAAGAAAAGCGGACTCAAAAAGGAATAGAGTCCAAACAAGCTGATCTCAATCCGTTTTCTTTCCTCTCCTCGCAAATGAAGAGACGTGAAAGCAGTAGAAAAGCAGGCAGAGCAAACTCTGCTCTTCTCTGACAGTTTGGGGCTCTCTCTCGCTCTTTCAAGTGCACTGACTGCCTCACTGCAAAGTAAAGGGAGGGAAGATGAGAGGGAGTGGATATGAGTGAGGGAGTGAGGAGGGAGGGGGGGATGAGACCGAGGCAGAGGGGAGGTGTGGTACTACAGTGGAAGATGCACAACCTCTCATGAGCTATACATGTTCGCATTAACTTCAAACATACTAGAAACAAATCCTAACATGCAAATACAGCACTGACAGAACAGGTTATGGATTTTAATAGTACGACAGTTTTGAATTATTCCGTGTTTGATATGTCTGCATTTAGACATTACATTTTAGTCATAAAATTAAATCATGAGAAAAAGAGGGAAAAATAATTCCATTCAGAAAAGCAGGATGGACAGCCAAAACTATAGCTTTCTTATAAGGCGTTCATTATAATCTACTTTAATCAAACAGACAAAATAATTCTCTCATGCTTCAAACTATAAGGCTTAAAGCAGCTGTGAGGAAACTCAAATGTATACAATCCACACATACAACAGTGAAAAAAACAGTACATACAATACATACTTTATTGGCAACTAAAGGGAACATTTCAAAAAATGTCCACCTATGTGAGTGCGAATTGTGCCTTCTCCAGTCCCCTAAAGCTGGCTATAGGAGGGTTTGATGGGTAAGGGGAATAGGTGAGTAGGGGGAGTCAATATGTGTCTTTACACACACTGATGAATGAGTAAGGGGGGAAATATTGATCTAAACCACTTCAATACATGTAACTGCTTGTTTTCAAAAGGAGTGTGATTCCACTGAGATGTAGTGGACAGTTAAATGGACCAAACAAAGTGTAAGTGTGTGTATGAGAGAGAGAGAGAGAGAGTGAGGGTGATTCATGCAGTCAGTGTTGGCAGCAAATGAGTGAACATACCACCATCTACTGCCCCTGTGTAGTCATGGTCATTATCATCCACCACCATAGGATTTATTTCAACATAACTCCACAGTATATAGAAAACAGTGTCTGAAATAACTGAATTTATTTACAAAAAATATAATTTATGTTCAAAACATACAAAATACTATTTAAAGCTCATGAATCTTTTGAACCATTTGCATTTCTAAACAGACTCTTCTGAGTCTGCAGTGTTTTTTTTTCTGCTTGTCTTCCATCTACAATGAAGTCAGCTGTATATCTTTGATGCAAATGCACAAAGCCACCTTAACTACAATCATCACGGCAGTGTATTATTTTAGCGGCATAACAAAAACAGTAAATCACCTCTTACTCAATTGCTCTATGCAGCGTATTTCAGTAATGGAAAAACTCACATGCATATATTTACATTTAGTCCATCTGCTGCTGCTCTTTTCTGAAGAACACACAATGGAAAATGAGGGATGTAATCCTGTTTCGAAACAAATAAATACATCTTTGTAAATAATTTAGCGTGATGCCGTTTGAAAAAGAAAATATTGAGCAGACAGATCCTACTTAATCTGGATGCCCCCTGGCCATATGAGGAGTCATTGTCATGGGAGACTTATCCATAGAAAGTGAAAGATACACACTTACAATAAGACTGCACGGACAATTTAAGTGTGTGTGTGTGTGTGTGTGTGTGTGTGTGTGTGTGTGTGTGTGTGTGTGTGTGTGTTGTTCTTGAAATCGCATTAGAGAAAAATGTGCCTTTTCCAGAGAACAATGTAGTGATGTATGCTTCCTGTTTGGACAATTAGCTTGTTCCAGTAAAGAGTGACTGCAGAGCCAAATGTGTTCTTTGTCCAAGTTGCCACTATTAATGGACCTTCCATTGTAATCGGTTCACATTAGCAGATATTAGCATTATTTTATCCATCATCCAGGAAAAAAATATTTCCAGATTATGTCACTATTAGCCTGGATCAACTGAACTAAATTTCCAGGATAAAGCCTGACATCCGGCGCAGGGCTCATGCACTGGATGGGCACCAAAACTTTACTGGTTGATTTCTTGCATTTGAAGAGGCAGCAGATAGCCGCTTAGAGGAGGGAAAAAAGTTCTAAAACCCCACTAAACACTACCTGTCCAACACAGACAAAGTCAGCAACTAGTTTACAAGCCAAGCCAGATATTTTTCTATAGAGTTAGAGAGCAAAACAGTAATTCATCAAGGGTGCTGGCCCCTTGATGAATTACTGTTTTGCTCTCTAACTCTGTAATGAACATAATAAATAACTAACTCCAAATGAATGAGTTCTGTTGCTCTGTGTCTGCTGGATGTGTAAATAAGCAACTGTATGCTAACATATCAACTTTAAAGATAATACGTTAGCATTGTGTTTACAGCTCGTTTTTGCTGCCCCCAAGTAGCCAACAGTTATTGCAAGCTAAACTCCTCGTGAAAGCAGATAGAGAATAAATAATCATTCATTTTGAATGGTTAGGATCTTTAAATCTGCAGATATTCTGTTAAGTATATCTCAAAAGCACCCCAAGTGCCACAATAGTAAGTTGATTAAAGTCAATAACAAAATCCCTTGAGGAACAATGCTGGGTTGGTTCAAAGCATCACCCAGCTGGCATCTACAGTGTAGTGTATTGAGTCTAAGCTGACCTAAATGTTGGATGCTTCATTAACTCCTGGGCTGTAACACCCAACTCACAGCAGTGCTGCTAACAGGAACAGTTTCCTGAATGCAGCCAAGTTTCCGAAAGCCAGAGGGATGCATTGCCTCTGGCCTTACTCTGCCATGGCGTGGCTCTCCATAAAGTTCCGGTAGACTGATTGGTTGATAAAACATGTAGGAGTGATTGACCAATCATAACCGTTCTCCAGCAGAGAGATACTATATCCCCCCCAATAAATTATTGACGCAATGAGGGTGGAGGTGAGAGGGTGAGACATATGAGAGAAAAGGAGTAGGGGGGGTAATGTTTGTGCTACGGCGCACCCGTCCAACTATTACAGGAGCCATGATTCTATCAACGCTGCGGACAGGTAAATATTACACCCCATATCTTTCTCCATTAATGTCACACAAATTCTGGACAATCACGATTCTAACACTGTTACAGCATGGCAGTTCGGACAGATAGAGAACGCAAAAATTCAGCTTTTATGGACTTAACAGGGCTTTTATGTTTTGGAAGATTAAAATTGCACGAATGGTTTTGTATTTATATTGGAAAAAGGAAATGGAAGCTGTCGAGTGTTGTCATTGCTATGACGTGAAACAAAGATTTAAGGGGAAAAAGAGCCCTTGAATGAGGTTGTGTGAAGGGCTATTTAGAACATTGATGACTCAAGGTTGCACGGATCTGATGACTTTGTACTGGTGAAATATTTGTCAGGCAAGAACACAACATCTTACACGTAACATTACATTGCAAACAAAGTCTCCTGTACCAATTTCTAAAGTACAAACACGATCTGCCACAAAAAGGTTCCCTTCCTGAAAGACAACTCAAGTTTTATTTAATCTTCCTACTAGGAGAACTCATTTGAAAATGACATAAATCTTAAAACAGATATTTTAAAATCACAAATTGATATATGTTTATCATTTGAAAAATTAACCATTCAACAGATAATTCATTTTTGAAATTTTTAGATGGCCACTCAAAAAACATCCAATCACTCGATGACCGCTTTTATCGCCCATATCACCACATGTCATAATGTTTTCAGAGAAGGGTTTCACACAGACTTCGTCCATCCTCCGTAACCTCTGGGGGACGGCATCTCTAAGTGATCCAAGTCTAAAATGTCAAGCTGCACTGAGGTCTGACATGTCACCATCTCTGCAGTCCTTATCGGTGTAATGAACAGGATAAGTCTGACAGACAAACCTGCAGCCTTTTTGTTCATATGCCTCTGTAGACTGATAGACATTGATCTTGGGAAAGATTACATTTTTCACTCATCGCTGCCACCTGTCTTGTCACTTTCCATCCTCAGTATTCGCAAGGGAGGGATCTTATCGCTTATTGTCTGGGCAGAGCGGACATAGAGGACACAAGGTGACGACGTCAATGGATCACTCTCACCAACGGGGGTTATTTTAAATACAAGATATAGAGATAGGAAACACAAACTGATAATCCATTTATCACTTGCAAACAAGTCTAAAATCCTTACCATTACCACAACACTGTCGGCAGCGGCAAGGAACAATTGTCTTCCAAACTGCTTAGACTATTAGGTAAATTGTTTAGAACAGTAAACTATGATAAAATAAAAATTTAACACCACAGGTGCAGGGGTAATTTAAATGAGTCTTTTCCTGAGAATGCAACAACCTCTGGATTTTTTCCCCCCACACAGCGTACCAAACAACCCTCGAGACCAAATTCTCCATTAAGTTTTGGATGTGTTATCTTTCTCCGAGGTGCCAGTGGACCAAGAGAGGAAAGCCGGCTTCGATGCAACCGTGATCAATCAAAGTGACGCCGACCGGTGGATGGGAAAAAGAAGCGAAGATGAGATCACCCCGCTGTTTACAGATCAGCTTAGGGTACAAGTGGGTGATATAATTAGGCGACACCTGCTGCGATTTGCTCAGGCATGCAAAGCAGCATTAGTGTTTGGGTTGTTTTTTTCCAAGGCACATTAAAATGAGGCTGTCATATTTACAGAAGTGGCACCTGTGAAGGGGAAGGCAATTATAAGCTGTGAACCGGGGCAACCCTCAGTGAAGCCGCATGTGCAATCAACCATGGAGTGCCACGGGGTGACTCTGATATTGAGGACTCACTTTGTGGACTCTGGAGAACACAGCCTCACTCTTCCAGGTGTGTGTGCATTTACAGGAATTTGCAATTTTTGACCTTTCAACCTCTATATACTCAGAAAACCCAACCCCCAAATCATCAAAGGGAAACTCTTTCTGCTTCAAATGGAAACTTTCATTCAGTCCATTGAATGTTATCAAAGATTATTAGAAATATCTATATGTAGTCTTATCATTCTGGGTCAGATGGGTAGTACTGTAAACATAAGTTTGCCCTCTCTGTGCCGATTTTCTTTCTCTCATTTTCCCACCCGAGTCTGTTTATCCAGTCGAGTTTACCGAAGTTGCAAAACTGCAAAAGCAATGGGCCAATTCAGGATGTACACTTAAAATTATTTGACAAAATGCATTTGTCTTGTGCAGTGTGTTGGGTAAATTACAGTGAACGTCCAGTATGACGTTTTTAAAGAAATGTTAGCCTCCCTTAGTGAATACGCTGGGCGATATGGACCAAAAATTATATCTCTGTATTTTTCGTCTGAATGGCGATACAGTATATATTTATATACACTGTATCGCCATATATATATATATATATATATATATATATATATATATATATATATATATATATATATATTTTTACAAAGTGGGCTGAATGTTCAGTTTTAAGTCAAAACCACAAGCACTTTTATTAAAACATGACTATGATCAAAATAAAATGACAGGGTTTCCTTCCCTGTTTGAAAACATACAGCTGCAACACATGTCAACGAAAATGTATAAATAACCTATATAAAATAAAAACAGGTATATAACACAAACAACACAACAGTTTTTTGTACTTTTTTTTGTACAATTACAATTATCCCCTCCTGCTTAACAAAATATACAGCTGTGCAAGGCTAGGCAAATGTCAACTGTGTCTTCCTCCATGTTTCAGGAGAGCCTGTGAGCGAGTGGGGGCAGGGTTGCCCAAAGAGTTTGAAAGGAGAGATGCAAACACAGGCACAGCTTTACAGAAGAAATTTGTTATGTAACGCAACGTCAAACTATATCAATAAAAACGGTATTGTCTCATCTCATATCTGGTTTGAAAATATATTGATGTACCTTAAAAAGTCGATATAGCGCCCAGCCCTAAATTCCATTAATTTTCACAAGACATGCCAGCCTTGTCTCTACAACAAGCCCACTAGATTTTTATCAACATCCCAAGTCATTCCAGCTGATTAGTTCAACTGTAAAAGGGAAACGTCAATGGCATTGTCTGCAAATGGACAGTCCCACAAAGCTCAGGGCAGTGTGCTGGAGCTGATAGCATTGACCTGCTTTTCTCCTCCATATTAGCAGTGACATGGCTATCTGACAGCTCACTGTGGACAACATGTAGTGGCAAAGAGCAGGACATGGATTGCCTTTGCATGGCCTGCCTGTCATTTGATTTATGGTGCGCTATTCTTCAGCAGCAAAGTGCCAGTCAAACTAAACTTCAAGTGCAAAGGTCAACGGGAATATGCATTAGCAGGAGCAGTAAAAGGAGAAAAGACAAGGGAGACATAAAATGGCAGCCAGTGTACAGGTCGACTGGAGCCACTGTCCAGAGCATGAGATATAACGAGCATAGTTCATCAGCAAGAAGCGTTGCTGAGAGGAAATCGATACAGGTGGTTATATCTTAAAGGAATCATGAATTTGGGTATCAGGGCATCTTTAATAGATTAATTGCACAAGACACAGGTAAATCTTGGTGAATCTTATATCCAATTATGGGAGAACTGTACTGTACATTTTCTTCCATCAATTAGTAGAAAGGTACAGCATATCCATTAAAGCAACACCCTGGACACAATCTGACTTTTGACTTGCCATAATCTTGATTTTATATGATGATGAAATGTAATCTCAGATCTAAAATTGACACTACTGTCAAATCATGACACTACTGTCAAACATCATCATTCACTTTATTGTACCCACACAATGAGAAAAGAATAAAAACAATTTACTTTTACCCTTCAAGCAAGGGTAAACGGTAAAGTTTATTATTCGATGCAGGGGGCATTATTAAGGCAAGCTTTGGATTCGGTGTTAATAATCTCCCACTACTAAATATTCCAGTTTTCAATGCTGCCTCATTTCTAGTTAATTGTTTGGAGACATCCCCTGCCATAACCTTATTTAATCTCCGAGACAATAATTTATTGGAGTAATTTTGTTCAGAGATCTATGATGCAGATTAGATATCACTTAGCAACAGAGCAGGCAGTAGAATAAAGTTAACTTTTAAAGACCCTAAAGAGAAACACATACATTACAAAAACAAATACCACACCATGAGAGACTTAGCATCATTATGAAGAATAATTAATAAGAATGCAACATTTGAATGTAATAAGCCCTGTAGCAGAGTTAACAGAAGTTTTTTTTTTCTTTTTATTAATTATAGCAATTTCATTTAATTCAAAGCATATATTAATGAACAGGACCGTAATTTATATACTGTGTATATATATATATATATATATATATATATATATATATATATATAATCCCACCCCAAACAAACAAGACATGGTGCAATGAATACAAATTAAATTGAAAGGATAGAAAAATATATAAATATGATTACATGCAATAATTGTACAGGTTACAGATTAAACCAAAGACAAGCAAGTCAGAGTCTCTGATAGGAGGAATGCAACAATCTTCAAAATTCTACAATTTGTCTGAGTTATGATTGAGATCACATTAGGGCTGCAACTAACGATTATTTTAATAATCGATTAATCTGTTGATTATTTTTTCGAATTAATCGATGAATCTGATTAAAAAAACAAAAAAACATTAATTTACATCAACTCAATACATACATACTTGTTGTTTTAGTTAATAGTTGTGTAAAGGTAAGTAACCCAAATAGCAGATACAGACAAGACAGACAGACAGACAGACAGACAGACAGACAGACAGACAGACACACACACACAAACTTATTCATTAAATTATTACCATCATTGTAGTAAGTGCAAGTTAAGTTCATTTATACACCACACACTAATATATTTGTCAATAATAACTGATATGGGACAAAGCACATAATATATACATGACAACAGATTGAAAAATTAATGGGCCAAAAAAGGCGAGTGAATAAAACCGTGTCTTTAGAGTGCAACGTATACCACCCCTGCTTTATTACAGTTATTAATGAGCTAACGCTAGCTTGTCATGCTAGTCAGCTGGATAACGAGTAAACGGCAGCACCAGAAGAGCTACTGGAGGGACGGTACGTTCCTCACTTCAGAACGGAACAGAAGTAGGATAGTGTAGTGACTTTACCCTGCTGTTGAACTCCCTTCCTCCTCATCAAGGACCCAACATATTTACGTTTTAGGTGCTGACTCATCACCGTGGTGCGCCCGTGCCATGCCGTGTCGCTTTTGCTTATCTTGCAATTAACACGTTTTTGATTTATTTAGTGTGAAATGCTCCCACACCTTGGATGACTTAGGTCGTACTGATTTCTCTGCCTCCGCCGAGTGTTTCAGAACAACGTTACGACTCTCACGGTCTCTCTCCGTATTTCCTCTACCCCTGCTCTGCTCTTTTTTCTTTTCTTTTGCTCCGCTCTGCGCTCAACTCAATTTTTTTTTTTATCTCCGCGACTAGGTGGCGTAATAGTTGCGCGACACAACGAATCGATAATTAAATTCGTTGCCAACTTTTTTAGTAATCGAATTTTATCGATTTTATCGATTCGTTGTTGCAGCCCTAGATCACATCCCTTCTGGGGAATGTCAAAATCAGTTCTTATTTGCTTAAATGACTATACCGAATCAGAAATCAATAGGCCTGTAGGATGTGATAGGCCCTTGGAAGCCCATCCAACAGACCGATTGAATGACTGATCTGCGCCAAAAGATCAGTAGTACAGAAATAGAAGAAGCAATATTTAAATATTTTCTCACATCCTTCCAAACCTGTAGTGTGTTGTAAATAATTAAGTTACTGTTGAGAGGATTCTAATTTATAATTGTTGATAAAGGGGAGAAATTCAAGCTTTCTAGGATAACATGCTAGAGACTCTAGACCAATCCATAAAGAGTTGTGCCTATTTTCAAACCAATTTGTCATCATTTTAAGTTCAGCAGACCAATAGTAGAGTTGTAGGATGGGAATGGATAAGCCTCCTAGTGCCTTTGGGTTAGTAATTTTAGAAAACCAAACTCTGATGTTTGTTATTCCAGATATAATGAGAGATACAAGAGTTTAGTGCTATAGTGATATACAGTCATTGTCCTTCACAGACATGCAGTATTTCATCTAAGGCATGTCATATAATACAATTAACCCTTTCCAAACATTATTCATCATGAAAATACAGAATCTATAGCATAATAGCAGTACTAAGTAATAGCAGTGGGGGGCAGTTAAACCTTGCAACAATTAATAGCACCATATTTTGGTGTGGCACACAATCAGGCAGAGTGTTATATTGGGAGGTGTCAAAATAAAGTGTGAGAACTGTGCACAAATGCAGAAACTGATATAACGCTACAAGTAAAAGTCTACATTTTTCCATGAGCTCATGCTTGGTACTATGCTTTCACACATCTGTGGAGCAAACGCCCAGACAAGTTCCCGAGACACTCGGGAACAAATGGCAATATGATTCGATTGTATCAAATGTCAGTGTTAACAAAAAAATAAGATTCTTTGTATTATGGTTCCCACAAATGCATGCATTTACAAAAAGTAACATTTTACTCCAACAGTAAGTGCAAGTATAGTACATGGAGTTAGAGAAAAACAACTAGGTAGAGGACAGAAAAGGTAGCAGCTTTAAGGTCTTGCTTTCTGCATAGCACATTTC